>NC_091170.1:43924874-43994874 GCF_040958095.1 Procambarus clarkii | reverse complement strand
GACAATGAAAAACTACAAGCCGACATTAATAGTCTTCGATTGGGCAACGGAAAATAACATGATGTTTAACGGTGATAAGTTCCAGGTAGTGAGGTACGGTGGAAACGAGGAACTTTACCGAAACACAGAGTACAGGACACAATCATAGAAGGAACCAACATGTAAAACATATTGGTATTATGATGTCTGACGACCTGACATTTAGTGAAGATAACCGAGCTATTATAGCGGCGGCCAGGAAAATGATAGGATGGAAAATGAGAACGATCAAATCAAGGGATCCCAAAGCAATGCTAGTAATATTTAAATCACTGGTGCTGTCCCGTCTTGAGTATTGTTCGGTACTCGCTTCCCCCTTCAGAGCGGGAGAGATCTCTGAATTAAGAGGGAATACAGAGAACATATACGGCACGCATAGACACGATAAAACATCTAAATTATAAGGACCGTCTCAGAGCTCTCAAAATGTACTCTCTTTAAGGAAACGAGAGAGAGGTATCAAATAATATATACATGAAAGATACTTGAAGGCCAGTTCCCAGATTTGCACAGTAGAAGAACAACCTACTGGAGCGAAAGATATGGAAGCGACCACCAGCAACAACATAACGACCTCCACGACCACCAACAACAACATAACGACCTCCACGACCACCAACAACAACATAACGACCTCCACGACCACCAACAACATAACGACCTCCACGACCACCAACAACAACATAACGACCTCCACGACCACCATCAACAACATAACGACCTCCACGACCACCAACAACAACATAACGACCTCCACGACCACCAACAACAACATAACGACCTCCACGACCACCACCACCAACATAACGACCTCCACAACCACCAACATCATAACGACCTCCACGACCACCACTAACAACATAACGACCTCCACGACCACCAACAACATCATAACGACCTCCACGACCACCACCAACAACATAACGACCTCCACGACCACCAACAACATCATAACGACCTCCACGACCACCACCAACAACATAACGACCTCCACCTACAACATAACGACCTCCACGACCACCAACAACATCATAACGACCTCCACGACCACCACCAACAACATAACGACCTCCACGACCACCACCAACAACATAACGACCTCCACGACCACCAACATCATAACGACCTCCACGACCACCACCAACAACATAACGACCTCCACGACCACCACCACCAACATAACGACCTCCACAACCACCAACAACATCATAACGACCTCCACGACCACCACCTACAACATAACGACCTCCACGACCACCACCTACAACATAACGACCTCCACGACCACCACAACAACATAACGACCTCCACGACCACCACCAACAACATAACGACCTCCACGACCACCACCTACAACATAACGACCTCCACGACCACCACCAACAATGTAACACTGTAAAAGTGTTTGGGTTAGTTTATTTAAAATATATACATAGAAATACATGAGTCGGAGACAAGGATCTGAGAGGCGCCAGTTTGTCGGCCTGAAACTCACACCTCTAAGCGTTAATGACCCAAAGTGACCTGAGGTCAGATCATGCGAATTTCACCTTACTTCTACTAATCGTATAATTGGAGCCTGGTAGCCTTCAAACATGCCGACGTTTAAGGAGTGGCTTGGTAGAGTGCCGGAGGCTATCTACTTGTGGGCGGAGTTAGCTACTAGGTTCCCCCAATATATACTCGGAGAACTATCGATTTTTTAAGCATTAAGAGAAGAACGGCAGTCAGCAGAGCAGAGAAGTCAGCCCTAGCAGGGAGGCTGTCGGCCGGCAGGGCGGGAGTCTCCGTCAACTACAGACCCCCCCCCCTCTCTATCCAGCTATAGGCACACACTTGGTGAGTTGAGCATTAAGGTGACTTGGTCGTGTTTTACAAGTGTTGTGTGATGATCAGGGGCAGTCAGTTGTAGGGTTCTCAGATTCTTGGAGGATGACTCACTTTGAATATTAATCTTTAACATTTTAATTGGAGTGCTTAAGTTATGATACTTATCATGAAAAATATAATTGTTGAATTTATTATTTAAATGGACTTTATTTTGTTCCCTAGAGATTTTGAGTTGAGGTGAGAAAGCCTCTGTGGTTACTGGTTTCATGGTTTAGAATGAGTACATGATAAAGATGGGACCATACTAATAATGATCTCTTGATAACATCTTTGGTGAATATTGTGATACAGACAAGTTCCATTCCTTGTCTTGTATGTAATGATCATGAATGGATGGTGGCAGCATTTCGTCTTCTACTATCTACTCTTCTACTTCTACTATCTACTCTTCTACATCTACCTATCTACACCTCTCCCTCCACCCCTCTCTGAACTCTCACTTTCAACTATGACCCTCCTAGCTCCTCCCACCTCTCTCCCACTCACCCCAAACCCTCACTAATTACTTCACTATTCATTTCTTTCCTTTCGTTTTCTCTTATACGTTTGTGGCAATGATTCTGTATTCTAGAGTTCTCTCTAGAGTTTCGGGTAACTGATCAAGTGACGGCGCCTTGTAGTCTTAGCACCTAGGTAGTCAAATACCTAGGTTACAAGGTGTTGAACCAGAGAGGTTGCCTTAGGAACTCTGGGAGTGCTCTAGAATAGTTAGCTAACTGGGGACGGGATAACGGACTAGAGAGAGCTGTTTCCCCCGGCCTCGTTAGTTAACTGGGGGGTGGAATAATGGACAAGATAGAGCTATTTCCCCCCACCTCCCGTTACAATGTTGGTAGCGGTGTTGAACAATGTTTATTGTAGGCTAGTGTTCATTTAACATTGTTTCAGTCCCATGTGTCTTTTTGCCGCTCAGGCGCTATCAGGGAGATCTTGACAGGTGTTTATTATTCGCGATTTAGCGAGCTTTTTCCAGGTTAGGAGATGGTGATTCTCTGGTGATTTGGTTTAGTGATTTTGTGAGTTTTGTGAAGTTCAGGGAATGTTCACCAGAACTTGCGAGTGTAGTGATTTAGGTTAGTGTTAAGATTTGGTGATTTGGGAACTTAGCGGTGTTGGTAGTGGAGCTCACCTGAGTGTGACAGGTGACCTCGCATGTCCCAGGGGGACACCCAGCCACCGCTGGTCCCCAGGTCAGTTGGGGAGTGGCAGGTATTGTTCTTAAGTAGTATTAAGTGGTGGTTCTGCTCAGGTTATTGCGATCGACTGTTTACTCCATTTGAACGCAATAACCCGAGGTGTACTGGTATTGTACAGCATGCTAGGGGGAGGCTTAGTATGTCAGTAGACTTCACGTTGGGGACGCTCGACGTTAGATAGTCTGGTCACAGGGGTGGCAAAAGTTTGGAGTTGTTGACCGGCGGAGAAGCTAGGGAAACACTCTGGGTCACATAGGTGGCTGTAGGTTAAGGGTGGGAGTAACGGTTAATTATGTACTTAAGATTAGGAAAGGTACAGTTAAGTTAGGCTAGTGTTTTGTCTATTAGTGTTGATTTTTTTTTGTGACAGGTTTAAAAGTAGTGACGACCTTATTCTCTCTTCTCTAACTTTACTCTGTTACTGTTTTATGTTCCACCAAGTCAATATCATTCAGAGTTAAGTGGATTATTTTAAAATTTAAGTGTAGTCGTTGCCAGGAGGAGAGCGGTATGATTTGACTGTGTAAACCCTATACAAACTACAGGGTCACACAACATCTTGGGAGCACGGTATTGTTGCCTTCCTGTTCATTCACAGGTGGGAGCCAGAAGAGAGGCGCGACGCATATGCAGAAGAGAGAGACGGCTGCTTGGTACCACACTCAGGGCGTTCCTCACCACCACGACGACCAGCCCACTACCTGGAGGTCATGGCTCCACCACCACCACCACCCCGGGGACCCCAAGATGCAGCCCTCTCGGTCGGTCAACATGGACCCCCAGTGGACCCCAGATCGTTCTGCAGAAGACCCCAGACGACCCAGTAAAGATGGAAGAGGAGCAACAACGACTCCAGTCTGTCCACCAACATCGGTCTACCCAGGACGGACCCCAATGGACCCCAGGTCGCTTGTCAAAGACCCATGGGAGGAGGAAGAGAGAAGAAGAGAGAAGAAAGAAGAGAGAAGAAGGAGAGAGAAGAAAGAAGAAAGAAGAGAGAAGAAAGAAGAAGATAAGACCAAGCTGAGTGAGACACGATGCCTAGTGTCCCTTGCTGGTGTCAGCATCATTGCATGGAGCGTAATTGCAAGACAGGATCGTTTGCCTTAACTGGCCGCCCCTCCTGCAAGCATGTTGCTCTGTTGAGTAATTCTTCCTGTGTCATGCGGACTTGATGTGGCTGTCAGAAGTAGCTCTCTGAAGGAGGCGTGCTGGAGCAACAGGGAGGAAGAAGAGTAGGATGGGATTTCTACTGTTGGCAACTATATGAAGGTCTCGAAACTTGTAGTCCCTATAGCTGTGAAGAACCCCAATATACGTCTCTCATGGTGACTGACGTAGGGCCAATTACAGATCAGCTGGGACAACCGAATTCCACGGTCCTGTGCGCAGTTCAAGTAGTAACGGCTTTCTGGTTGACCAAGGGTTGTTGTGCGTTAACGACGTAGAAGCGACGGAGGCAGTTGTGTTGAAGAAATGTGGTACAGGATTATCTACAAGACCAAGCAGTGACGTCGCCCAGCCAGAGACAATGGACGTCTGTCTACATATTTCATTTTTTTGAGTAGGATGATGTATATTTGTTTAGCTAGGATGTATTTTTTTTTTTCGTTAATAAAGTTGTTGCACACAGCTAGCTCGCTTTAGCAGTGTTGCAAAAACTTTATTTCGGGGAGAAGGGGAGATGTAACACTGTAGAAGTGTTTGGGTTAGTTTATTTAAAATATATACATAGAAATACATGAGTCGGAGACAAGGATCTGAGAGGCGCCAGTTTGTCGGCCTGAAACTCACACCTCTAAGCGTTAATGACCCAAAGTGACCTGAGGTCAGATCATGTGAATTTCACCTTACTTCTACTAATCGTATAATTGGAGCCTGGTAGCCTTCAAACATGCCGACGTTTAAGGAGTGGCTTGGTAGAGTGCCGGAGGCTATCTACTTGTGGGCGGAGTTAGCTACTAGGTTCCCCCAATATATACTCGGAGAACTATCGATTTTTTAAGCATTAGAGAAAACGGCAGTCAGTAGAGCAGAGAAGACACCCTAGCAGGGAGGCTGTCGGCCGGCAGGGCGGGAGTCTCCGTCAACTACAGACCCCCCCCCCTCTCTCCAGCTAGGCACACTTGGTGAGTTGAGCATTAAGGTGACTTGGTCGTGTTTTTACAAGTGTTGTGTGATGATCAGGGGCAGTCAGTTGTAGGGTTCTCAGATTCTTGGAGGATGACTCACTTTGAATATTAATCTTTAACATTTTAATTGGAGTGCTTAAGTTATGATACTTATCATGAAAATATAATTGTTGAATTTATTATTTAAATGGACTTTATTTTGTTCCCTAGAGATTTTGAGTTGAGGTGAGAAGCCTCTGTGGTTACTGGTTTCATGGTTTAGAATGAGTACATGATAAAGATGGGACCATACTAATAATGATCTCTTGATAACATCTTTGGTGAATATTGTGATACAGACAAGTTCCATTCCTTGTCTTGTATGTAATGATGATGGATGTGGCAGCATTTCGTCTTCTATCTACTCTTCTACTTCTACTATCTACTCTTCTACATCTACCTATCTACACCTATCCCTCCACCCCTCTCTGAACTCTCACTTTCAACTATGACCCTCCTCGCCCCTCCCACTCTCTCCTCTCTCACCCCAAACCCTCACTAATTACTTCACTATTCATTTCTTTCCTTTCGTTTTCTCTTATACGTTTGTGGCAATGATTCTGTATTCTAGAGTTCTCTCTAGAGTTTCGGGTAACTGATCAAGTGACGGCGCCTTGTAGTCTTAGCACCTAGGTAGTCGAATACCTAGGTTACAAGGTGTTGAACCAGAGAGGTTGCCTTAGGAACTCTGGGAGTGCTCTAGAATAGTTAGTTAACTGGGGACGGGATAACGGACTAGAGAGAGCTGTTTCCCCCGGCCTCGTTAGTTAACTGGGGGTGGAATAATGGACAAGATAGAGCTATTTCCCCCACCTCCCGTTACAACAACATAACGACCTCCACGACCACCACCAACAACATAACGACCTCCACGACCACCACCAACAACATAACGACCTCCACGACCACCACCAACACATAACGACCACCACGACCACCACCAGGAACATGAACGTCAGGCGGAGCAGAAACAGGAGTGTGAGTGAAGGGTTGACCAGTACGGGCGCCCTACCGCCAGCTGCATCAAGGCGAGGTACCCAGAGTCCGCCAGCCCGCTCTCCATATCTCCAGCCAGCCAATACACTCCACCCGCCCCCAAGAGTTAATTTCCTGTGCCAATACAGACATGACGAGATTCAAGCCGCCGTCTGCAGGGAAGGAGGAGGCCGCCGCTGGAGGGACCAGACGGAGGCCAGGAGAGGTAAGATGGAAGACAGACCCAGGAGTTACGGGACGATAAAGGAGCAGCCAACACACACACACATGTCAAGTCCAATAATATATTAGCTACGTGAGGACAAAGATTAAGATTAGGTTATATTAACTTACAGAAGCATGGGGGGACTACACCCACCACCACAACACAACCTCCAGTACACCACCACCACAACACAACCTCCAGTACACACACCACCACAACACAACCTGCAGTACACCCACCACCACAACACAACCTCCAGTACACCCACCACCACACACAACCTCCAGTACACCCACCACCACAACACAACCTCCAGTACACCCACCACCACAACACAACCTCCAGTACACCCACCACCACAACACAACCTCCAGTACACCCACCACCACAACACAACCTGCAGTACAACCACCACCACAACACAACCTCCAGTACACACACCACCACAACACAACCTCCAGTACACACACCACCACAACACAACCTGCAGTACACCCCACCACCACAACACAACCTCCAGTACACACACCACCAACAACACAACCTCCAGTACACCCACCACAACAACACACCTCCAGTACACACACCACCACAACACAACCTCCAGTACACACACCACCACAACACAACCTCCAGTACTCCCACCACCACAACACAACCTCCAATACACCCACCACCACAACACAACCTCCAGTACAACCCACCACCACAACACAACCTGCAAGTACAACCACCACCACAACACAACCTCCAGTACACACACCACCACAACACAACCTCCAGTACACACACCACCACAACACAACCTGCAGTACACCCACCACCACAACACAACCTCCAGTACACACACCACCACAACACAACCTCCAGTACACCCACCACCACAACACAACCTCCAGTACACACACCACCACAACACAACCTCCAGTACACACACCACCACAACACAACCTCCAGTACTCCCACCACCACAACACAACCTCCAGTACACCCACCACCACAACACAACCTCCAGTACACCCACCACCACAACAACAACCTCCAGTACACCCACCACCACAACACAACCTCCAGTACACCCACCACCACAACACAACCGCCAGTACACCCACCACCACAACACAACCTCCAGTACACCCACTACCACAACACAACCTCCAGTACACCCACCACCACAACACAACCTCCAGTACACCCACCACCACAACACAACCTCCAGTACACACACCACCACAACACAACCTGCAGTACACACACCACCACAACACAACCTGCAGTACACACACCACCACAACACAACCTGCAGTACACACACCACCACAACACAACCTCCAGTACACCCACCACCACAACACAACCTCCAGTACACCCACCACCACAACACAACCTCCAGTACACCCACCACCACAACACAACCTCCAGTACACCCACCACCACAACACAGGAACTAAGAGGTAACAGCTCACTCAAGAATCCTTAAAATGTTATTTCCTCAAAAGCCAACTAATTGGCAGACTTTTCCGGCCGGGCGTCCCAGCAACGCTTTCTTCTCCCAGGTGAACATTGGGAGGAACGTGGGAGACGCTGGAGGGCAGGGTGGGAGACGCTGGAGGGCAGGGTGGGAGACGCTGGAGGGCAGGGTGGGAGACACTGGAGGGCAGGGTGGAAGACGCTGGAGGGCAGGGTGGGAGACGCTGGAGGGCAGGGTAGGAGACACTGGAGGGCAGGGTGGGAGACGCTGGAGGGCAGGGTGGGAGACGCTGGAGGGCAGGGAGGGAGACGCTGGAGGGCAGGGAGGGAGACACTGGAGGGCAGGGAGGGAGACACAGGAGGGCAGGGTGGGAGACACTGGAGGGCAGGGAGGGAGACGCTGGAGGGCAGGGAGGGAGACGCTGGAGGGCAGGGTGGGAGACGCTGGAGGGCAGGGAGGGAGACACTGGAGGGCAGGGAGGGAGACACTGGAGGGCAGGGAGGGAGACACTGGAGGGCAGGGTGGGAGACGCTGGAGGGCAGGGAGGGAGACATTGGAGGACAGGGTGGGAGACACTGGAGGGCAGGGAGGGAGACACTGGAGGGTAGGGTGGGAGACACTGGAGGGCAGGGAGGGAGACACTGGAGGGCAGGGTGGGAGACACTGGAGGGCAGGGAGGGAGACACTGGAGGGCAGGGAGGGAGACACTGGAGGGCAGGGAGGGAGACACTGGAGGGCAGGGAGGGAGACGCTGGAGGGCAGGGTGGGAGACGCTGGAGGGCAGGGAGGGAGACGCTGGAGGGCAGGGTGGGAGACGCTGGAGGGCAGGGAGGGAGACACTGGACGGCAGGGTGGGAGACGCTGGAGGGCAGGGAGGGAGACACTGGAGGGCAGGGTGGGAGACGCTGGAGGGCAGGGAGGGAGACACTGGAGGGCAGGGTGGGAGACACTGGAGGGCAGGGTGGGAGACGCTGGAGGGCAGGGTGGGAGACGCTGGAGGGCAGGGAGGGAGACACTGGAGGGCAGGGTGGGAGACGCTGGAGGGCAGGGTGGGAGACGCTGGAGGGCAGGGAGGGAGACGCTGGAGGGCAGAGAGGGTGACGCTGGAGGGCAGGGAGGGTGACGCTGGAGGGCAGGGTGGGTGACGCTGGAGGGCAGGGAGGGAGACGCTGGAGGGCAGGGAGGGTGACGCTGGAGGGCAGGGAGGGTGACGCTGGAGGGCAGGGAGGGAGACGCTGGAGGGCAGGGAGGGTGACGCTGGAGGGCAGGGAGGGTGACGCTGGAGGGCAGGGAGGGAGAAACTGGAGGGCAGGGTGGGTGACGCTGGAGGGCAGGGAGGGTGACGCTGGAGGGCAGGGAGGAAGAAACTGGAGGGCAGGGTGGGTGACGCTGGAGGGTAGGGAGGGTGACGCTGGAGGGCAGGGTGGGAGACGCTGGAGGGCAGGGAGGGTGACGCTGGAGGGCAGGGTGGGAGACGCTGGAGGGCAGGGAGGGAGACGCTGGTGGGCAGGGAGGGTGACGCTGGAGGGCAGGGTGGGTGACGCTGGAGGGCAGGAAGGGAGACGCTGGAGGGCAGGGAGGGTGACGCTGGAGGGCAGGGAGGGTGACGCTGGAGGGCAGGGAGGGAGACGCTGGAGGGCAGGGAGGGTGACACTGGAGGGCAGGGTGGGAGACGCTGGAGGGCAGGGATGGTGACGCTGGAGGGCAGGGTGGGTGACGCTCGAGGGCAGGGTGGATGACGCTGGAGGGCAGGGTGGGTGACGCTGGAGGGCAGGGAGGGAGACGCTGGAGGGCAGGGTGGGTGACGCTGGAGGGCAGGGTGGGAGACGCTGGAGGGCAGGGAGGGAGACGCTGGAGGGCAGGGAGGGAGACGCTGGAGGGCAGGGAGGGAGACGCTGGAGGGCAGGGAGGGTGACGCTGGAGGGCAGGGTGGGTGACGCTGGAGGGCAGGGAGGGAGACGCTGGAGGGCAGGGTGGGTGACGCTGGAGGGCAGGGTGGGTGACGCTGGAGGGCAGGGTGGGTGACGCTGGAGGGCAGGGTGGGTGACGCTGGAGGGCAGGGTGGGTGACGCTGGAGGGCAGGGTGGGTGACGCTGGAGGGCAGGGTGGGTGACGCTGGAGGGCAGGGAGGGAGACGCTGGAGGGCAGGGAGGGTGACGCTGGAAGGCAGGGAGGGTGACGCTGGAGGGCAGGGAGGGTGACGCTGGAGGGCAGGGAGGGTGACGCTGGAGGGCAGGGAGGGTGACGCTGGAGGGCAGGGAGGGTGAAGCTGGAGGGCAGGGAGGGTGACGCTGGAGGGCAGGGAGGGTGACGCTGGAGGGCAGGGAGGGTGACGCTGGAGGGCAGGGAGGGTGACGCTGGAGGGCAGGGAGGGTGACGCTGGAGGGCAGGGTGGGTGACGCTGGAGGGCAGGGAGGGTGACGCTGGAGGGCAGGGAGGGTGACGCTGGAGGGCAGGGAGGGTGACGCTGGAGGGCAGGGAGGGTGACGCTGGAGGGCAGGGTTCTGTAGATGAGAGTGATTGTGTACAGTGACAGGGATGGTGGACAGTGACAGGTGAAGGTGACAGTGATGGTGGACAGTGACAGGTGAAGATGACAGTGACAGGTGAAGGTAACAGTGATGGTGGACAGTGACAGGTGAAGGTGACAGTGATGGTGGACAATGACAGGTGAAGGTGACAGTGATGGTGGACAGTGACAGGTGAAGGTGACAGTGATGGTGGACAGTGACAGGTGAAGGTGACAGTGATGGTGGACAATGACAGGTGAAGGTGAGAGTGATGGTGGACAGTGACAGGTGAAGGTGACAGTGATGGTGGACAGTGACAGGTGAAGGTGACAGTGATGGTGGACAGTGACAGGTGAAGGTGACAGTGACAGGTGAAGGCGACAGTGATGGTGGACAGTGACAGGTGAAGGTGACAGTCATGGTGGACAATGACAGGTGAAGGTGACAGTGATGGTGGACAGTGACAGGTGAAGGTGACAGTCTTGGTGGACAGTGACAGGTGAAGGTGACAGTGACAGGTGAAGGTGACAGTGATGGTGGACAATGACAGGTGAAGGTGACAGTGATGGTGGACAATGACAGGTGAAGGTGACAGTGATGGTGGACAGTGACAGGTGAAGGTGACAGTGATGGTGGACAATGACAGGTGAAGGTGACAGTGATGGTGGACAGTGACAGGTGAAGGTGACAGTGATGGTGGACAGTGACAGGTGAAGGTGACAGTGATGGTGGACAGTGACAGGTGAAGGTGACAGTGATGGTGGACAATGACAGGTGAAGGTGACAGTGATGGTGGACAATGACAGGTGAAGGTGACAGTGATGGTGGACAGTGACAGGTGAAGGCGACAGTGATGGTGGACAGTGACAGGTGAAGGTGACAGTGGTGGTGGACAGTGACAGGTGAAGGTGACAGTGACAGGTGAAGGCGACAGTGATGGTGGACAGTGACAGGTGAAGGTGACAGTGATGGTGGACAATGACAGGTGAAGGTGACAGTGACAGGTGAAGGTGACAGTGATGGTGGACAGTGACAGGTGAAGGTGACAGTGATGGTGGACAGTGACAGGTGAAGGCGACAGTGATGGTGGACAGTGACAGGTGAAGGTGACAGTGACAGGTGAAGGTGACAGTGATGGTGGACAGTGACAGGTGAAGGCGACAGTGATGGTGGACAGTGACAGGTGAAGGTGACAGTGACAGGTGAAGGTGACAGTGATGGTGGACAGTGACAGGTGAAGGCGACAGTGATGGTGGACAGTGACAGGTGAAGGTGACAGTGACAAGTGAAGGTGACAATGATGGTGACACAAACGAGATAGGGAGCGGGTGCACAAGTTCACGCCAGAAGACCATTAAAGAAATAAAATACTAAGAATGAAAGGAAGAGAGGATCAGAAAGAGAGAGAGGAGAAAGGGGGAAGAACGGACGAGGGAGAAGAATGGATTAGGATAATGGGAAAAATGGATTAGTTGGAGATGAGGGAAAAGACTGATTTTAGGGGTTGAAAATGGATTTAAAGGATGATGGGCAGAGTTGCTTAGACAGAGAAGCAGACAAATGGAAAAGAGAGATGGATGAATAAGAAGCAAAAAGAGTGGATAAGGAGGGGGGGTTCCTAAACCTAAGAGTTTTTCATGAGTAGGTTGGCCTTTTTTTTTTATAAAGCCAAAAAAACGGCCAACCTACTCATGAAAAACTCTCCAGACACAAAACAGAACGCCTTAAAGGAGACTAACGTCGTCTATGCCTTTAAATGCCCACTTGGGGACTGTAAGCCCCAAAGAACTCAGTATATAGGCAAGACAACATCTCTTTCCAGGCGATTAACAATGCATAAGCAACAGGGCTCCATTAATAAACATATAATGTCTTCCCACAACCAGACCCTCACCAGAGAAGTCTTAACAAACAACACAGAAATCATCGATAGATACAGCGATAGCAGGCGGCTCGACATCTGCGAGGCACTACACATCAAGAAGTCAACACCAGCAATCAACAGCCAATTAATGCACAACTATAGTCTACCCACTTCAAGACTCCGCACCAATATAGAAGCATCAAGAGGAAGTATGGGCCAATAGGCCTTCTGCAGTTACTTCCATTCTTCCCTCTCATTTATCCAATTAATACCCAATGTTCCGTGTTCTGTCTTGTGTTGGTCAAAAGTTATATATATATATATATATATATATATATATATATATATATATATATATATATATATATATATATATATATATATATATATATATATATATACTATTATGTATTTGCACTTATTTAATATGTCTTTAAACATATAACATTAAGCTTCTATATATCAGGTAACCTATCTTCATGTTTGTGGTTACCTTCTTGAGGTTATCTTGAGATGATTTCGGGGCTTAGCGTCCCCGCGGCCCGGTCCTCGACCAGGCCTCCTTTTTGTTACCCACCCCCAGGAAGCAGCCCGTAGCAGCTGTCTAACTCCCAGGTACCTATTTACTGCTAGGTAACAGGGGCATCAGGGTGAAAGAAAATTTTTGTCCATTTGTCTCCACCTCCACCGGGAATCGAACCCGGAACCTCAGGACTACGAATCCCAAGCGCTGTCCACTCAGCTGTCAGGCGCCCAGCTGTTGTGATTAAGAAACTTGAGTTTCTCAAGAAAATTCGATTGAGAAACAATCGACCTCTATTTTCTGTTGCTGCAATAACCTATCTTCATGTTTTCGCAGTTGCCATAACTGATCTGCAGGTTTCTATGGTTGCAGTAACCCGTCTCCAAGTTTCTATGGTTGCAGTAACCCGTCTCCAAGTTTCTATGGTTGCAGTAACCCGTCTCCAAGTTTCTATGGTTGCAGTAACCCGTCTCCAAGTTTCTATGGTTGCAGTAACCCGTCTCCAAGTTTCTATGGTTGCAGTAACCTACCTCTCTATCTTTATGTGGTTGCAATAAATTATCTCCACATTTGTGTAGTGGCAAAAGCATTCAGTGTTGCTGTGCACTCAACACACACTTAGCGAGGCCAGCCACCTTGTATTTCTGGCACTACTGGTGTAGTACACCTTCAGGGTGTAGTACACCTTCAGGGTGTAGTACACCTTCAGGGTGTAGTACACCTTCAGGGTGTAGTACACCTTCAGGGTGTAGTACACCTTCAGGGTGTAGTACACCTTCAGGGTGTAGTACACCTTCAGGGTGTAGTACACCTTCAGGGTGTAGTACACCTTCAGGGTGTAGTACACCTTCAGGGTGTAGTACTGTAGTACACCTTCAGGGTGTAGTACACCTTCAGGGTGTAGTACACCTTCAGGGTGTAGTACACCTTCAGGGTGTAGTACACCTTCAGGGTGTTGGGTCCCTCCTGGTTATCGCTGTCATCTCAAGGCTGCTCTTGACAAACCTACAGTTTACACATTTTTATCTCAAAATGTTTCCTCTACCATCCCAGGCTGGTTATCAGTAACGACATTTTCCCTTCCACCCCAAGAACAGGAGGAGGGCGAGGAGGAGGAGGAAGAATAGGAGAAGGAAGAGGAGGAGGAGAAGGATGAGGAAGAGAAGAATGAAGGGGAGGGAGGAGGAGCTTGAAGGGTGAAATGAGGGTGAGAAATTGAAGAGGGGAATAATGGAGAAAGAAGATCAACAGAGTGAAAAGAATGGAGGAAGAATGAACAGAATAAGTAAGAGAAAAACGGAGGAGAGGAATAAGACAGAGGGTGAGGTAAAACAGGAGGAGGAGGAGGAGGAGGAGGAAGCAAAGTAATAACTATGAAACTCGTGAAGGCTTACAGCCCCACCAGAGAAAGTTACGGCTGGCGAGACACAGATGGAATAACACAGGAGAGGAGACTGTGTTCAGAAGACCCGACAGGAAGCCCAGGAAATGGAAAGGTGGCGGAACGGAAAGAGGACTGCCTAGAACGAACGTGAACAGAATCCGGTCTCCGGACCCCCAATGACCCCCCTGGACCCCGTTCTTGAACACCCCCCTCTGGACCCCAGCCTCTCCACCCATCAACTAAGGATTACGCTGCCACCGCCAACACTCTACGTTTCAAATTTAGCTCCGATAAATGGTAGAAAAATGTAATCCGGCCGCAGTACGAGAAGAACCTAATCCGGCAGAACTTCCCCAGCGTGAAAATATTGTCGTGGCAGGGCTTAAACCCGCTATATTTCCAAGAAAAGGATTACCGGCCGGTCTCCTGTAAAAATATCGACACATGGAGGATTCGGTGGCCAGCCTGGCAGGAGGACGGCCTCCTGCCCCACAGCTGCTTATTACACAGTTGGTACTTTGAATCACACTCCACACCCAAGTACTGGGGTCTCAGGCTCCACACCCAAGCACTGGGGTCTCAGGCTCCACACCCAAGTACTGGGGTCTCAGGCTCCACACCCAAGCACTGGGGGTCTCAGGCTCCACGCCCAAGTACTGGGGTCTCAGGCTCCACGCCCAAGTACTGGGGTCTCAAACTCCACACCCAAGCACTGGGGTCTCAGGCTCCACGCCCAAGTACTGGGGTCTCAAACTCCACACCCAAGTACTGGGGTCTCAAACTCCACGCCCAAGTACTGGGGTCTCAGGCTCCACGCCCAAGCACTGGGGTCTCAGGCTCCACACCCAAGTACTGGGGTCTCAGGCTCCACACCCAAGCACTGGGGGTCTCAGGCTCCACGCCCAAGTACTGGGGTCTCAGGCTCCACGCCCAAGTACTGGGGTCTCAGGCTCCACGCCCAAGTACTGGGGTCTCAGGCTCCACGCCCAAGTACTGGGGTCTCAGGCTCCACGCCCAAGCACTGGGGTCTCAGGCTCCACACCCAAGCACTGGGGTCTAAGACTCCACACCCAAGCACTGGGGTCTCAAACTCCACACCCAAGTACTGGGGTCTCAGGCTCCACACCCAAGCACTGGGGTCTAAGACTCCACACCCAAGCACTGGGGTCTCAAACTCCACACCCAAGTACTGGGGTCTCAGGCTCCACACCCAAGTACTGGGGTCTCAGGCTCCACACCCAAGTACTGGGGTCTAAGACTCCACACCCAAGCACTGGGGTCTAAGACTCCACACCCAAGCACTGGGGTCTAAGACTCCACACCCAAGCACTGGGGTCTAAGACTCCACACCCAAGCACTGGGGTCTCAGGCTCCACACCCAAGCACTGGGGGTCTCAGGCTCCACGCCCAAGTACTGGGGTCTCAGGCTCCACGCCCAAGTACTGGGGTCTCAGGCTCCACGCCCAAGTACTGGGGTCTCAGGCTCCACGCCCAAGCACTGGGGGTCTCAGGCTCCACGCCCAAGTACTGGGGTCTCAGGCTCCACGCCCAAGTACTGGGGTCTCAGGCTCCACGCCCAAGTACTGGGGTCTCAGGCTCCACGCCCAAGCACTGGGGTCTCAGGCTCCACACCCAAGTACTGGGGTCTCAGGCTCCACACCCAAGCACTGGGGGTCTCAGGCTCCACACCCAAGCACTGGGGTCTCAGGCTCCACACCCAAGTACTGGGGTCTCAGGCTCCACACCCAAGCACTGGGGTCTCAGGCTCCACACCCAAGCACTGGGGGTCTCAGGCTCCACGCCCAAGTACTGGGGTCTCAAACTCCACACCCAAGCACTGGGGTCTCAAACTCCACACCCAAGTACTGGGGTCTCAAATTCCACACCCAAGTACTGGGGTCTCAAACTCCACACCCAAGTACTGGGGTCTCAAACTCCACACCCAAGTACTGGGGTCTCAAACTCCACACCCAAGTACTGGGGTCTCAAACTCCACGCCCAAGTACTGGGGTCTCAAACTCCACACCCAAGCACTGGGGGTCTCAAACTCCACACCCAAGCACTGGGGGTCTCAGGCTCCACACCCAAGCACTGGGGTCTCAGACTCCACACCCAAGCACTGGGGGTCTCAGACTCCACACCCAAGCACTGGGGGTCTCAGACTCCACACCCAAGCACTGGGGTCTCAGACTCCACACCCAAGCACTGGGTCTCAGACTCCACACCCAAGCACTGGGGTCTCAGACTCCACACCCAAGCACTGGGGGTCTCAGACTCCACACCCAAGCACTGGGGTCTCAGACTCCACACCCAAGCACTGGGGTCTCAGACTCCACACCCAAGCACTGGGGTCTCAGGCTCCACACCCAAGCACTGGGGGTCTCAGGCTCCACACCCAAGCACCTTATAACATGCTCCACACTCAGGCACTGGGAATCAAACTCTACATACAAGCACCGAGTAATTTCCAAGTAATAATATCAAGTGCCATTCTGTATCTCAGATTGTAAATTTGTATATAGTTGACGCCTAATATCCCAGCCCCTTCCCCCCCCCCCCACACATTGGCACTAAGAATCCTCAATAACAAATTTAATGAATTCCTCTCCATCTCTCGTCTGTGTTAAATCCTGGAGACTAGTGAGGCCGCGGTATGCAAATATTGGCTTGACAAGGTCCAGGGGACAGATGTGAGGCTTGTCGCCCCTACCGCTGTGGAGGCCCTCTGGCACACCCTGGCACCCTTACTTCCCCTGGCACCCTTCCTACCCTGGCACCCTTACTACCCTGGCACCCTAACAGCCTTCCCACCCTGGCACCCTAACAGCCTTCCCACCCTGGCACCCTTACTACCCCTGGCTCCCCAACAGCCTTCCCACCCTGGCACCGTGGCACCCTTACTACCCCTGGCACCCTAACAGCCTTCTCAACCTGGTACCCTTACTACCCTGGCACCCTAACAGCCTTCCCAACCTGGTACCCTTACTACCCTGGCACCCTAACAGCCTTCCCAACCTGGTACCCTTACTACCCTGGCACCCTAACAGCCTTCCCACCCTGGCACCATTGCCATCATCCTGGCACCCTGACACTCTACATGGAAGGGGGGGGGGGATATGACCAGCATCCACACGAGACTTAGGCCTGACAAAATTACTCCCATTAGAAAAGATTGTAAATCATTTTTTGCGAACAAAGTTATACAATATACACTCCTGGGAGAGTGTACCTGGGTGAGTGTACCTGGGGGAGTGTACCTGGGGGAGTGTACCTGCGAGAGTGTACCTGGGTGAGTGTACCTGGTAGTGTACCTGGGAGTGTACCTGGGAGAGTGTACCTGGGTGAGTGTACCTGGGGGAGTGTACCTGGGGGAGTGAACCTGGGAGAGTGTACCTGGGTGAGTGTACCTGGGAGTGTACCTGGGTGAGTGTACCTGGGAGAGTGTACCTGGGTGAGTGTACCTGGGTGAGTGTACCTGGGTGAGTGTACCTGGGAGAGTGTACCTGGGTGAGTGTACCTGGGAGAGTGTACCTGGGAGTGTGTACCTGGGTGAGTGTACCTGGGAGAGTGTACCTGGGTGAGTGTACCTGGGAGAGTGTACCTGGGTGAGTGTACCTGGGAGTGTACCTGGTAGTGTACCTGGGAGTGTACCTGGGTGAGTGTACCTGGAAGAGTGTACCTGGGTGAGTGTACCTGGTAGTGTACCTGGGAGAGTGTACCTGGGCGAGTGTACCTGGGAGAGTGTACCTGGGTGAGTGTACCTGGGAGAGTGTACCTGGGTGAGTGTACCTGGGAGTGTACCTGGTAGTGTACCTGGGTGAGTGTACCTGGTAGTGTACCTGGGTGAGTGTACCTGGGTGAGTGTACCTGGGAGAGTGTACCTGGGAGAGTGTACCTGGGAGAGTGTACCTGGGCGAGTGTACCTGGGTGAGTGTACCTGGTAGAGTGTACCTCGGTGAGTGTACCTGGGTGAGTGTACCTGGGTGAGTGTACCTGGGTGAGTGTACCTGGGTGAGTGTACCTGGTAGAGTGTACCTGGGAGAGTGTACCTGGTATCGTACCACGGCTCTATTTAAAACTTTATTCGGTGACCACTCACGGTGTTCAAAAGAGAACTTGACAAACACCTCTCTACGGATACTGATCAATCGGGCTGTGATTCATACGTCAGGCTGCGAGCAGCCGTGTTTAACAGTCTGGTTTACCAGACCAGGAGGCCTGGTGGGCCGAGGGTGGACATTGATCCCCCGGAACCATGACAAGTTTGCATGTGCAGATAACACAAGTCCAAAAACCTGCACTCGGCGGCCTTAACAAGTCCCATTAATTTCGCTTTATTCAATCATTATTCGCGTAAATACGTGACCTTGAACGCGCGGCGTCGTTATGTACGCGAAGCACTCACTTGAGACACACCCAAAGTCAACAGTATTCCAATTGTTTACATTCTCTCCAGCTGAATCTTGCAGCTTAAAATATGACAAAGCACAAGACATCTTCACACATGTCTACTCGTATCCAGGTCCAACGATGTCATGAAAGTGGTGTAGCATTTCACTAAACAGTTCGCTTATTGCAGAGTGGAGTGAAGGCATGTGATTAGCAGTGGAGAGAGGACGGCTAGCCAGGCTGCGGAGCTGTAGCCCAACCAAACCAGTTCTGGACGAAAGGTCAGCTCTACACACTTCTCCGGCCACCTCAGCCAACTGGTCTCCTTCCCTGGGTATTGTGAGGGAACTGTTTTTCTTCCATCAACATTGAGAATGGTGTAGATGGTGTCTCCTTACTTTCACAGTGTTCACACTTTCCCTGCTGCTTCTCTTGGGCTGGAGCGTGTTGGAGGAGCAGCGTGTTGGAGGAGGAGGGTGTTGGAGGAGCAGCGTGTTGGAGGAGGAACGTGTTGGAGAAGCAGCGTGTTGGAGGAGGAACGTGTTGGAGAAGCAGCGTGTTGGAAAAGGAGCGTGTTGGAGGAGGAGCGTGTTGGAGGAGCAGCGTGTTGGAGGAGGAGGGTGTTGGAGGAGGAGCGTGCTGAAGGAGGAGGGTGTTGGAGGAGGAGCGTGTTGGAGGAGGAACGTGTTGGAGGAGGAGCGTGTTGGAGGAGGAGCGTGTTGGAGGAGGAGCGTGTTGGAGGAGCAGCGTGTTGGAGGAGGAACGTGTTGGAGAAGCAGCGTGTTGGAGGAGGAGCGTGTTGGAGGAGGAGCGTGTTGGAGGAGCAGCGTGTTGGAGGAGGAGGGTGTTGGAGGAGGAGCGTGTTGGAGGAGGAGCGTATTGGAGGAGCAGCGAGTTGGAGGTGGGAGTGAGGGGAGTTTCCTTAGCAACTGGTATTAACTTCAGTAAGAGTTTAATAATAGAACACAAAATTAAACTCACTGATAAAAAAGTTATTAGAAAGTGGTATGTTTAAGTAGTGGGTGCGGGGAGCAGCACCCACTACTTAGCACCTGAGAGCACCTGAGAGCTGCGGTGCTGGAGAGACCTCGGAGGACCACCACCCACCTCAGACACACAGCCACTGAACACTCTCAGTGGGTCCCAACCCACCGAGTCCCAATCGGTCCCAACCATTTTTAGGAACGACCCTATTTCCTAATATTGAGAAGACCCCCCTCCAAGGGGGTCGACACCCCCCAGTTGCGGACCACCGGCACCATCCCGTCCCATCCACGTGATGATGAAGGGAACTACCCACAACCAACCAATCCTTCTACTGATGGCAACTGTTTGGTGGAATGTACAGAAGTGGACTGTTGCTGCCACCAATGTTCACGTTTCTGTACTATTAATATCGTATATAGCCCGAAGAAATGAAGCCAAAAACCAAACTTAAACATTCCTAGACCTATATATTACCTCCAGAATCCACTCTATAAGTCATCTTAACTACTGAGACAGATTAAAAGTTCTAAATCTGTATTCTCTAGAGCGCAGGCGAGAGAGATACATAATAATCTACAAGTGGAAGATGTTAGAGGGACTGGTTCCTAACCTGCACACAGAAATAACACCACATGAGACCAGTAGAGCATGAGGAGAATTTTGATAGAGCGATAACTCTATCACCATGAGAGGTCCGAGACTTCTACACTCCCGCTACACATAAGGGGGGATAACTGGCCGGCCTCACACAGTGTTCAACAGAGACCTCGACAAACACCTCCGAAGAATGCATGATCAACCAGGCTGTGATTCATAAGTCAGGCTGCGAGAAGCCGCGTCCAACAGCCAGGTTGACCAGACGACCATTCGGAAGGCCTGGTTGGAGACCGGTCCGCGGGGCTGTTGAACCCTGGAAGCTACACAAGGTAGACAAAGTAGGTAGGAAGTATACCTGAAGCATACCTGTGGAGGATTTCGGGAGTTCTACTCCCCGAGCCCGACCTGAGGCCAGGCTCGACTTGTGATAACTTCGGTCCACCAGGACCACATACAAGTACTACATTATGCACAAGATAGCTTATATTATTATATTAGGTCTAAGATAGCGTATATTTGGCCAAAGATAGCGTATATTTGGCCAAAGATAGCGTATATTAGGTCTAAGAGGTATATTAGGATTAAGATAGGGTATATTAGACCTAAGATAGCGTATATTAGGTCTAAGAGAGCGTATATTAGGCCTAAGATAAGGCATATTAGGCCTAAGCATAAATATTGCTTGGACAGGTTAGGTTCTTAAGTTACATTTCCGATTATAGTATGTCATTGGGGCTAATTTAATGATAGAAAACGTGAACGTTTTGGGGTCCAACAGTCCATTTTTGAACGTTTGGTCAAGTGCTTGCTATAAGCACTATCATCTTAGGAGGCGGGGCACACAACTGCCTGTTGTTGGTTCCCAGGATCAACGTCTCCGCGGCCCGGTCTCTGATTAGGCCTCCTGGTTGATGGGATCTGATGGCAATATCTTGAGGTTATCTTGAGATGATTTCGGGGCTTTTTAGTGTCCCCGCGGCCCGGTCCTAGACCAGGCCTCCACCCCCAGGAAGCAGCCTGTGACAGCTGACTTAACTCCCAGGTACCTATTTACTGCTAGGTAACGGGCATTCAGGGTGAAAGAAACTTTGCTCATTTGTTTCTGCCTCGTGCGGGAATCGAACCCGCGCCACAGAATTACGAGTCCTGCGCGCTATCCACCAGGCTACGAGGCCCCTTACGTCGGATTACCGGAACACCACCGTGCCAGGTGCTGGCAGTGGAGGGTAGTGGTGGTGGCAGTGGAGGGTAGTGGTGGTGGCAGTGGAGGGTAGTGGTGGTGGCAGTGGAGGGTAATGGTGGTGGCAGTGGAGGGTAATGGTGGTGGCAGTGGAGGGTCGTGGTGGTGGCAGTGGAGGGTAGTGGTGGTGGCAGTGGAGGGTAATGGTGGTGGCAGTAGGGTAGTGGTGGTGGCAGTGGAGGGTAGTGGTGGTGGCAGTGGAGGGTAATGGTGGTGGCAGTGGAGGGTAGTGGTGGTGGCAGTGGAGGGTAGTGGTGGTGGCAGTGGAGGGTAGTGGTGGTGGCAGTGGAGGGTAGTGGTGGTGGCAGTGGAGGGTAGTGGTGGTGGCAGTGGAGGGTAGTGGTGGTGGCAGTGGAGGGTAGTGGTGGTGGCAGTGGAGGGTAGTGGTGGTGGCAGTGGAGGGTAGTGGTGGTGGCAGTGGAGGGTAGTGGTGGTGGCAGTGGAGGGTAGTGGTGGTGGCAGTGGAGGGTAGTGGTGGTGGCAGTGGAGGGTAGTGGTGGTGGCAGTGGAGGGTAGTGGTGGTGGCAGTGGAGGGTAGTGGTGGTGGCAGTGGAGGGTAGTGGTGGTGGCAGTGGAGGGTAGTGGTGGTGGCAGTGGAGGGTAGTGGTGGTGGCAGTGGAGGGTAGTGGTGGTGGCAGTGGAGGGTAGTGGTGGTGGCAGTGGAGGGTAGTGGTGGTGGCAGTGGAGGGTAGTGGTGGTGGCAGTGGAGGGTAGTGGTGGTGGCAGTGGAGGGTAGTGGTGGTGGCAGTGGAGGGTAGTGGTGGTGGCAGTGGAGGGTAGTGGTGGTGGCAGTGGAGGGTAGTGGTGGTGGCAGTGGAGGGTAGTGGTGGTGGCAGTGGAGGGTAGTGGTGGTGGCAGTGGAGGGTAGTGGTGGTGGCAGTGGAGGGTAGTGGTGGTGGCAGTGGAGGGTAGTGGTGGTGGCAGTGGAGGGTAGTGGTGGTGGCAGTGGAGGGTAGTGGTGGTGGCAGTGGAGGGTAGTGGTGGTGGCAGTGGAGGGTAGTGGTGGTGGCAGTGGAGGGTAGTGGTGGTGGCAGTGGAGGGTAGTGGTGGTGGCAGTGGAGGGTAGTGGTGGTGGCAGTGGAGGGTAGTGGTGGTGGCAGTGGAGGGTAGTGGTGGTGGCAGTGGAGGGTAGTGGTGGTGGCAGTGGAGGGTAGTGGTGGTGGCAGTGGAGGGTAGTGGTGGTGGCAGTGGAGGGTAGTGGTGGTGGCAGTGGAGGGTAGTGGTGGTGGCAGTGGAGGGTAGTGGTGGTGGCAGTGGAGGGTAGTGGTGGTGGCAGTGGAGGGTAGTGGTGGTGGCAGTGGAGGGTAGTGGTGGTGGCAGTGGAGGGTAGTGGTGGTGGCAGTGGAAAATAGAGGAAAAGGCGATCAAATCTTAAAATATGCAGCATCAGAAAATCTTAAACTATGTCACACCAGAATGTTGCCAAACCAAGGGAGAGTGTCACGCTTAAAACCACCGGATCGCAGCACTCGAGATATTGCATCATCGTCACTCTGCGTCACTCACTGCACAGTCAATGCACATGCTTAAAATATATGAGGAATATAATGATGCGGCAGTGACATTGTTGAGCAAGCAGGAGCACTGTGCATGACACCGTAGTGTTGCTGGCAGTGTTGGCCAAGCCGCTACCGCCACCACCACCACTACCACCACTATTACCACCACTACCACCACAACTACCACCACCACCACTACCACCACTACCACCACAACTACTACCACCACAACTACCACCACAACTACAACCACCACCACCACTACCACCACCACCACAACTACCACCACCACCACCACTCTGGCTTAAACTGACAAACTTCTAATATAAAACACAGATCAAAAAATATAACTTGGTTACACTATAATACACTACAATACAATGTTTATAACTTGGTTTTGTGCTGATTTAAAGGCCTATCAACCACGGGAGGTTCACATAAGGCCAACCACAACAGCTTACTGACCCACCAACATGCATACTAAAGCCCTGAACATAGTCCAGGAGCTCTCACCTGAGAAATACGTTCTCACCAGTGAATATTCCTCGAGAAACACGGGTACACATGTGTACACCGAGAAACACGGGTACACATGTGTACACCGAGAAACACGGGTACACATGTGTACACCGAGAAACACGGGTACACATGTGTACACCGAGAAACACGGGTACACATGTGTACACCGAGAAACACGGGTACACATGTGTACACCGAGAAACACGGGTACACATGTGTACACCGAGAAACACGGGTACACATGTGTACACCGAGAAACACGGGTACACATGTGTACACCGAGAAACACGGGTACACATGTGTACACCGAGAAACACGGGTACACATGTGTACACCGAGAAACACGGGTACACATGTGTACACCGAGAAACACGGGTACACATGTGTAAACACACACACACACATATTCCCATGTACCTGGTGGTGTTCAGGGTGAACATAAGCATGAGGCTTGTGCAGGATATTCAGAGCCTCCTGCAAACAGAAAACGGGAAGTGTAACCTGCAGGACGGCAGGTCACACTTTCCTGCTGCAAGTGTTTGACCTGACCACAGGCGCACCAACCCAAGCAACCCACCTAACTTACCGAGGCTGATCCACAGCAAGCGTCAACATTGCCATGGTATATGCCTTAGTAATACGTCGCATTATTAACGAACTGATCGATTCCGTAACATATGAGACGTAGTATGTGAGAGGACGGGTTGAAAACGGACACCCCGCCCACCGCCCGGCTACCCCGCCCACCCCGCCCGCCTGCCACGCCCACCGCCCGCCTGCCACGCCCTCTGTACACATCACTCAAACTAATTGTGCCCTTCTGGGCTGTCAAGACGCTTTTGAAATTAAAAAGTGAAGTATAACATTAACAGAATTATATTGTAGAATATACTCCCTACTAGAGAACAGTCATCATACTCCCCCAATGGAGAACAGTCATCATACTCCCCACTAGAGAACAGTCATCATACTCCCCACTAGAGAACAGTCATCATACTCCCCCACTAGAGAACAGTCATCATACTCCCCCACTAGAGAACAGTCATCATATTCCCCCACTAGAGAACAGTCATCATACTCCCCACTAGAGAACAGTCATCATACTCCCCCACTAGAGAACAGTCATCATACTCCCCCACTAGAGAACAGTCATCATATTCCCCCACTAGAGAAACGTCATCATACTCCCCACTAGAGAACAGTCATCATACTCCCCACTAGAGAACAGTCATCATACTCCCTACTAGAGAACAATCATCATACTCCCCCACTAGAGAACAGTCATCATAATCCGCCACTAGAGAACAGTCATCATACTCCCCCACTAGAGAACAGTCATCATATTCCCCCACTAGAGAACAGTCATCATACTCCCCACTAGAGAACAGTCATCATAATCCGCCACTAGAGAACAGTCATCATAATCCGCCACTAGAGAACAGTCATCATAATCCGCCACTAGAGAACAGTCATCATAATCCGCCACTAGAGAACAGTCATCATAATCCGCCACTAGAGAACAGTCATCATAATCCGCCACTAGAGAACAGTCATCATAATCCGCCACTAGAGAACAGTCATCATAATCCGCCACTAGAGAACAGTCATCATAATCCGCCACTAGAGAACAGTCATCATAATCCGCCACTAGAGAACAGTCATCATAATCCGCCACTAGAGAACAGTCATCATAATCCGCCACTAGAGAACAGTCATCATAATCCGCCACTAGAGAACAGTCATCATAATCCGCCACTAGAGAACAGTCATCATACTCCCCCACTAGAGAACAGTCATCATACTCCCCCACTAGAGAACAGTCATCATATTCCCCCACTAGAGAACAGTCATCATATTCCCCCACTAGAGAACAGTCATCATAATCCGCCACTAGAGAACAGTCATCATAATCCACCACTAGAGAACAGTCATCATAATCCGCCACTAGAGAACAGTCATCATAATCCGCCACTAGAGAACAGTCATCATAATCCGCCACTAGAGAACAGTCATCATAATCCGCCACTAGAGAACAGTCATCATAATCCGCCACTAGAGAACAGTCATCATAATCCGCCACTAGAGAACAGTCATCATAATCCGCCACTAGAGAACAGTCATCATAATCCGCCACTAGAGAACAGTCATCATAATCCGCCACTAGAGAACAGCCATCATAATCCGCCACTAGAGAACAGTCATCATAATCCGCCACTAGAGAACAGTCATCATAATCCGCCACTAGAGAACAGTCATCATAATCCGCCACTAGAGAACAACCATCATGCTCCCTAGTAGAGAACAGTCATCATACTCCCCACTAGAGAACAGTCATCATACTCCCCACTAGAGAACAGTCATCATACTCCCCACTAGAGAACAGTCATCATACTCCCCACTAGAGAACAGTCATCATACTCCCCACTAGAGAACAGTCATCCTACTCCCCACTAGAGAACAGTCATCATACTCCCCACTAGAGAACAGTCATCATACTCCCCACTAGAGAACAGTCATCATACTCCCCACTAGAGAACAGTCATCATACTCCCCACTAGAGAACAGTCATCATACTCCCCACTAGAGAACAGTCATCATACTCCCCACTAGAGAACAGTCATCATACTCCCCACTAGAGAACAGTCATCATACTCCCCACTAGAGAACAGTCATCATACTCCCCACTAGAGAACAGTCATCATACTCCCCACTAGAGAACAGTCATCATACTCCCCACTAGAGAACAGTCATCATACTCCCCACTAGAGAACAGTCATCATACTCCCCACTAGAGAACAGTCATCATACTCCCCACTAGAGAACAGTCATCATACTCCCCACTAGAGAACAGTCATCATACTCCCCACTAGAGAACAGTCATCATACTCCCCACTAGAGAACAGTCATCATACTCCCCACTAGAGAACAGTCATCATACTCCCCACTAGAGAACAGTCATCATACTCCCCACTAGAGAACAGTCATCATACTCCCCACTAGAGAACAGTCATCCTACTCCCCACTAGAGAACAGTCATCCTACTCCCCACTAGAGAACAGTCATCATACTCCCCACTAGAGAACAGTCATCATACTCCCCACTAGAGAACAGTCATCATACTCCCCACTAGAGAACAGTCATCATACTCCCCACTAGAGAACAGTCATCATACTCCCCACTAGAGAACAGTCATCATACTCCCCACTAGAGAACAGTCATCATACTCCCCACTAGAGAACAGTCATCATACTCCCCACTAGAGAACAGTCATCATACTCCCCACTAGAGAACAGTCATCATACTCCCCACTAGAGAACAGTCATCATACTCCCCACTAGAGAACAGTCATCCTACTCCCCACTAGAGAACAGTCATCCTACTCCCCACTAGAGAACAGTCATCATACTCCCCACTAGAGAACAGTCATCATACTCCCCACTAGAGAACAGTCATCATACTCCCCACTAGAGAACAGTCATCATACTCCCCACTAGAGAACAGTCATCATACTCCCCACTAGAGAACAGTCATCATACTCCCCACTAGAGAACAGTCATCATACTCCCCACTAGAGAACAGTCATCATACTCCCCACTAGAGAACAGTCATCATACTCCCCACTAGAGAACAGTCATCATACTCCCCACTAGAGAACAGTCATCATACTCCCCACTAGAGAACAGTCATCATACTCCCCACTAGAGAACAGTCATCATACTCCCCACTAGAGAACAGTCATCATACTCCCCACTAGAGAACAGTCATCATACTCCCCAGTAGAGAACAGTCATCATACTCCCCACTAGAGAACAGTCATCATACTCCCCCACTAGAGAACAGTCATCATACTCCCCACTAGAGAACAGTCATCATACTCCCCCACTAGAGAACAGTCATCATACTCCCCACTAGAGAACAGTCATCATACTCCCCACTAGAGAACAGTCATCATACTCCCCCACTAGAGAACAGTCATCATACTCCCCACTAGAGAACAGTCATCATACTCCCCCACTAGAGAACAGTCATCATACTCCCCACTAGAGAACAGTCATCATACTCCCCCACTAGAGAACAGTCATCATACTCCCCCACTAGAGAACAGTCATCATACTCCCCCACTAGAGAACAGTCATCATACTCCCCCACTAGAGAACAGTCATCATACTCCCCCACTAGAGAACAGTCATCATACTCCCCCACTAGAGAACAGTCATCATACTCCCCCACTAGAGAACAGTCATCATACTCCCCCACTAGAGAACAGTCATCATACTCCCCCACTAGAGAACAGTCATCATACTCCCCCACTAGAGAACAGTCATCATACTCCCCACTAGAGAACAGTCATCATACTCCCCCACTAGAGAACAGTCATCATACTCCCCCACTAGAGAACAGTGGGTCGCCAGTGTGTGAGGGTGAATAAGCAGCGCAGTTCCTACAGCGCAGTTCTGTAGGTCACTAGTCCACCACTGCACTGCCAGTCACTGTGGTCACTCCCTGTGGTCACTCACCACTCACAGTCACCTCCCTGTGGTCACTCACCACTCACAGTCACCTCCCTGTGGTCACTCACCACTCACAGTTACCTCCCTGTGGTCACTCACCACTCACAGTCACCTCCCTGTGGTCACTCACCACTGCCAGTCACCTCCCTGTGGTCACTCACCACTGCCAGTCACCTCCCTGTGGTCACTCACCACTCAGTTACCTCCCTGTGGTCACTCACCACTCACAGTCACCTCCCTGTGGTCACTCACCACTCACAGTCACCTCCCTGTGGTCACTCACCACTCACAGTCACCTCCCTGTGGTCACTCACCACTCACAGTCACCTCCCTGTGGTCACTCACCACTCACAGTCACCTCCCTGTGGTCACTCACCACTCACAGTTACCTCCCTGTGGTCACTCACCACTCACAGTCACCTCCCTGTGGTCACTCACCACTGCCAGTCACCTCCCTGTGGTCACTCACCACTGCCAGTCACCTCCCTGTGGTCACTCACCACTCAGTTACCTCCCTGTGGTCACTCACCACTCACAGTCACCTCCCTGTGGTCACTCACCACTCACAGTCACCTCCCTGTGGTCACTCACCACTCACAGTCACCTCCCTGTGGTCACTCACCACTCACAGTTACCTCCCTGTGGTCACTCACCACTCACAGTCACCTCCCTGTGGTCACTCACCACTGCCAGTCACCTCCCTGTGGTCACTCACCACTCACAGTCACCTCCCTGTGGCCACTCACCACTGCCAGTCACCTCCCTGTGGTCACTCACAGTCACCTCCCTGTGGTCACTCACAGTCACCTCCCTGTGGTCACTCACCACTGCCAGTCACCTCCCTGTGGTCACTCACCACTCACAGTTACCTCCCTGTGGTCACTCACCACTCACAATCACCTCCCTGTGGTCACTCACCACTGCCAGTGACCTCCCTGTGGTCACTCACCACTCACAGTCACCTCCCTGTGGTCGCTCACCACTGCCAGTCACCTCCCTGTGGTCACTCACCACTCACAGTCACCTCCCTTTGGTCACTCACCACTCACAGTCACCTCCCTGTGGTCACTCACCACTCACAGTCACCTCCCTGTGGTCACTCACCACTCACAGTCACCTCCCTGTGGTCACTCACCACTGCCAGTCATCTCCCTGTGACCACTCACAGTCACCTCCCTGTGGTCACTCACCACTGCCAGTCACCTCCCTGTGGTCACTCACCACTCACAGTCACCTCCCTGTGGTCACTCACCACTCACAGTCACCTCCCTGTGGTCACTCACCACTCACAGTCACCTCCCTGTGGTCACTCACCACTGCCAGTCACCTCCCTGTGGTCACTCACCACTCACAGTCACCTCCCTGTGGTCGCTCACCACTGCCAGTCACCTCCCTGTGGTCACTCACCACTCACAGTCACCTCCCTGTGGTCACTCACCACTCACAGTCACCTCCCTGTGGTCACTCACCACTCACAGTCACCTCCCTGTGGTCACTCACCACTCACAATCACCTCCCTGTGGTCACTCACAGTCACCTCCCTGTGGTCACTCACCACTGCCAGTCATCTCCCTGTGACCACTCACAGTCACCTCCCTGTGGTCACTCACCACTGCCAGTCACCTCCCTGTGGTCACTCACCACTCACAGTCACCTCCCTGTGGTCACTCACCACTCACAGTCACCTCCCTGTGGTCACTCACCACTCACAGTCACCTCCCTGTGGTCACTCACCACTCACAGTCACCTCCCTGTGGTCACTCACCACTGCCAGTCACCTCCCTGTGGTCACTCACCACTCACAGTCACCTCCCTGTGGTCACTCACCACTCACAGTCACCTCCCTGTGGTCACTCACCACTCACAGTCACCTCCCTGTGGTCACTCACCACTCACAGTCACCTCCCTGTGGTCACTCACCACTCACAGTCACCTCCCTGTGATCACTCACCACTCACAGTCACCTCCCTGTGGTCACTCACCACTCACAGTCACCTCCCTGTGGTCACTCACCACTCACAGTCACCTCCCTGTGGTCACTCACCACTCACAGTCACCTCCCTGTGGTCACTCACCACTCACAGTCACCTACCTGTGGTCACTCACCACTCACAGTCACCTCCCTGTGGTCACTCACCACTCACAGTCACCTCCCTGTGGTCACTCACCACTCACAGTCACCTCCCTGTGGTCACTCACCACTCACAGTCACCTCCCTGTGGTCACTCACCACTCACAGTCACCTCCCTGTGGTCACTCACCACTCACAGTCACCTGGTACACTCACCCGTCACCACTGTTCCCCACGTCAACAACCATAATGATCCTGGACAGTAGAGTGGAGTTGGCGGGGGAGAGTAAGTGCAGGACAATAGAGTTAAAGAGGCCTGAGGTGTAATAATATGAAAGGTTGCCTGGTGGAGGAAGGCGCGGCCCGGGCCACGCCGGCAACACAAGCGCTTCACAACAGTTCGCGGCTTGGCCTAAAACTTGTCAGTCACGGCCAAATTGCCCAATTGTAGTCGTCAAGGTGAGGCTCCCAGCGAGCAGCCGGGGACACGGCAATCACCCACTACAAGTGTTCCGACCATATGATGCCACCTCAGGTGAACTGTAACTAAAGTGAATGTGCTCTAGAAAATATTCAATACGTTCCTGAGAAAAGTACCGGGTTGTGGTGGATATGTGTGTGGGCCTGCAGCGGGCCGCACCATGCAAGCAACAGCCTGGTGGACCAAGTTATCACAAGTCGAACGTGGCCTAAGGCTGGGCTTGGGGAGAAGAACTCCCAGATCCCTCTCCAGGTGTGCTCCAAGTGTGCTCCAGGTGTGCTCCAGGTATGCTCCAGGTATGCTCCAGGTGTGCTGCAAGTGTGCTCCAGGTGTGCTCCAGGTGTGCTCCAGGTGTGCTCCAGGTGTGCTCCAGGTATGCTCCAGCTATGCTCCAGGTGTGCTCCAGGTGTGCTCCAGGTATGTACTGTGACGGAGGAACATGCTGAACCTCCAGGTGCTGTTAGGTGCCCAGTTAGTTTGCTGAGGCCCCCTCGTTATCCACAACCTCTCTCCCCCCAGTCCCATCTGTACCTCACCAGTCCCACTCGGTACCTCAACAGTCCCACTCGGTACCTCAACAGTCCCATCTGTACCTCAACAGTCCCATCTGTACCTCACCAGTCCCACTCGGTACCTCACCAGTCCCACTCGGTACCTCAACAGTCCCATCTGTACCTCAACAGTCCCACTCGGTACCTCAACAGTCCCATCTGTACCTCAACAGTCCCACTCGGTACCTCAACAGTCCCATCTGTACCTCAACAGTCCCATCTGTACCTCACCAGTCCCACTCGGTACCTCAACAGTCCCATCTGTACCTCACCAGTCCCACTCGGTACCTCAACAGTCCCATCTGTACCTCAACAGTCCCATCTGTACCTCAACAGTCCCATCTGTACCTCACCAGTCCCAATCGGTACCTCAACAGTCCCATCTGTACCTCACCAGTCCCACTCGGTACCTCACCAGCCCCACTCGGTACCTCAACAGTCCCATCTGTGCCTCACCAGCCCCATCTGTACCTCAACAGTCCCATCTGTACCTCACCAGTCCCATCTGTACCTCAACAGTCCCATCTGTGCCTCACCAGCCCCACTCGGTACCTCAACAGTCCCATCTGTGCCTCACCAGCCCCACTCGGTACCTCAACAGTCCCATCTGTGCCTCACCAGCCCCACTCGGTACCTCAACAGTCCCAGCTGTACCTCAACAGTCCCATCTGTACCTCAACAGTCCCATCTGTGCCTCACCAGCCCCACTCGGTACCTCAACAGTCCCAGCTGTACCTCAACAGTCCCATCTGTACCTCAACAGTCCCATCTGTACCTCAACAGTCCCATCTGTACCTCAACAGTCCCATCTGTACCTCAACAGTCCCATCTGTACCTCAACAGTCCCATCTGTACCTCAACAGTCCCATCTGTACCTCAACAGTCCCATCTGTACCTCAACAGTCCCATCTGTACCTCAACAGTCCCATCTGTACCTCAACAGTCCCATCTGTACCTCACCAGTCCCATCTGTACCTCAACAGTCCCATCTGTACCTCAACAGTCCCATCTGTACCTCAACAGTCCCATCTGTACCTCACCAGTCCCATCTGTACCTCAACAGTCCCATCTGTACCTCACCAGTCCCATCTGTACCTCTCCAACACACACTTAAAGTGGCAATTATTGGAGCGGTAAATAGATTGTGCTGCTGGACCTGTTGTTGCTTCTCAGGCACCACCGCTCTTACCCCTGCCGTTACTGTACCCTCCGCTTGTGTTACTGTACCCTCCGCTGGTGTTACTGTACCCTCCGCTGGTGTTACAGTACCCTCCGCTGGTGTTACTGTACCCTCCGCTGGTGTTACTGTACCCTCCGCTGGTGTTACTGTACCCTCCGCTGGTGTTACTGTACCCTCCGCTGGTGTTACTGTACCCTCCGCTTGTGTTACTGTACCCTCCGCTGGTGTTACTGTACCCTCCGCTTGTGTTACTGTACCCTCCGCTTGTGTTACTGAACCCTCCGCTTGTGTTACTGTACCCTCCGCTGGTGTTACTGTACCCTCCGCTGGTGTTACTGTACCCTCCGCTGGTGTTACTGTACCCTCCGCTGGTGTTACTGTACCCTCCGCTGGTGTTACTGTACCCTCCGCTGGTGTTACTGTACCCTCCGCTGGTGTTACTGTACCCTCCGCTGGTGTTACTGTACCCTCCGCTGGTGTTACTGTACCCTCCACTTGTGTTACTGTACCCTCCGCTTATGAGGACTGCCCCCCATTCCCGCAAGAGCTCATCAAATGAAAGAAGCAGTAAGGTAGTGTGTCATCATATTCTTAAGCGGTTTACACGTGACGCATTTCATGAAGAACTGTTCTCACGGGTTGTTCAACAGACTGAACGCCGCTGTTACAAGCCGCAGGCCCACCACCGCACTCTCTTACAAATTGCGTACATAATTAGCAGCAAATTTTAGTTGACTAAAATGTTTAATTAGCTTCTTTGTCTATGATTTAAAATGTTGTGTGTGTCAGGGGTGACGGGTAACCCGCCATACCAGCCAGGGGTGACGGGTAACCCGCCATACCAGGCAGGGGTGACGGGTAACCCGCCATACCAGCCAGGGGTGACGGGTAACCCGCCATACCAGCCAGGGGTGACGGGTAACCCGCCATACCAGCCAGGGGTGACGGGTAACCCGCCATACCAGCCAGGGGTGACGGGTAACCCGCCATACCAGCCAGGGGTGACGGGTAACCCGCCATACCAGCCACGGGTGACGGGTAACCCGCCATACCAGCCACGGGTGACGGGTAACCCGCCATACCAGCCAGGGGTGACGGGTAACCCGCCATACCAGCCAGGGGTGACGGGTAACCCGCCATACCAGCCAGGGGTGACGGGTAACCCGCCATACCAGCCAGGGGTGACGGGTAACCCGCCATACCAGCCAGGGGTGACGGGTAACCCGCCATACCAGCCAGGGGTGACGGGTAACCCGCCATACCAGCCAGGCCTATATCGGTATCACCTTGATATATAGCAATAGCAAGTCCATGACGGTGCCTGGTCCTGGGGTCCACCAGTCCATGAAGGTGCCTGGTCCTGGGGTCCACCAGTCCATGAAGGTGCCTGGTCCTGGGGTCCACCAGTCCATGAAGGTGCCTGGTCCTGGGGTCCCCCAGCCCATGACGGTGCCTGGTCCTGGGGTCCACCAGCCCATGAAGGTGCCTGGTCCTGGGGTCCACCAGTCCATGAAGGTGCCTGGTCCTGGGGTCCACCAGGCCATGACGGTGCCTGGTCCTGGGGTCCCCCAGCCCATGAAGGTGCCTGGTCCTGGGGTCCACCAGCCCATGAAGGTGCCTGGTCCTGGGGTCCACCAGGCCATGACGGTGCCTGGTCCTGGGGTCCACCAGCCCATGAAGGTGCCTGGTCCTGGGGTCCACCAGGCCATGAAGGTGCCTGGTCCTGGGGTCCACCAGCCCATGAAGGTGCCTGGTCCTGGGGTCCACCAGCCCATGACGGTGCCTGGTCCTGGGGTCCACCAGGCCATGAAGATGCCTGGTCCTGGGGTCCACCAGGCCATGAAGGTACCTGGTCCTGGGGTCCCCCAGCCCATGAAGGTGCCTGGTCCTGGGGTCCACCAGCCCATGACGGTGCCTGGTCCTGGGGTCCACTAGGCCATGACGGTGCCTGGTCATGGGGTCCACCAGCCTATGGAGATGCCTGGTCATGGGGTCCAGCTGTCTCCTGGGGTACCCCCCAGTGTGTCCGCCAGGGGTCCGGTGTACACCACCACCTGCTGAACAGTCTTGTTCCTCCTCGCTGGTGCTCGTTATCCCCCCATTCTTAACTCCGTCGGCGCCTCCTCCACCCACTCTGTGCCCCTCTGGTCCCATCTCCACCCCATTTCCCAACGTCCCAGCCCCATAGCAACAGATAACCAATTTATCATGCTGGTATTAAGCACAGTAAGGCCTGGTAAGGCTCTATTATTGCCAGTACAGAGTCCCACTCAAATAAATCTTGAATAATGTTTTTTGTAATCCCGTGCAGTTTGTATTAAAAGTGCGCTTGTACGATACCAAAGATCAACTATGACGCCCATTGTGTGTCCGAGAGCTCAGATGGTGTTGTTCCCGTGTTCCCTGCACCTTCAGCGTTGTCAGCACGCTGCATTCTCCAAGCTCCTCCTTCCGTCGGCCTGTCATTTACGGATGATACGTGCCAGAAAATACGCTGCTAGGGTCTAGGGCAGCGCCGCTCACCTGTGCCCTGCGCTGGTCACTGCTGCGTAAATACGGCTGTAGGTTGGCGTACGGTTAATGGTTGTGTCTTTTAAGGTCTTGTATTCTCGCAGCCTCGCCCGCCTCACAAAAGTCTTTTCTGGTGAATGTCTAAACTTGCTATGTTTATACTGCCTGGGATTATTACAGCACGGCTGATTGGGCACCATCTACGAGTAGGATGTAAAACCTGCGAAAAGTATATACCCCCCTACGTCATCACTATTCTTTAAGCACATCTACATATGCTATATTATGTCTAACGAGTCCCTAGCCCTGTTCACGGAGAATAGAAGAACATGTATAAAGCCATTAGAACAAGACACCAGACCATCCCTCAAACTACTTGGATACTTATCGAAATATTTGTGATGTTCTGAAAGCATATTACGATTCCAATAATAATTCTTGTAAATTGTAAACCTTTGTCCTAAACAAAGAGTATTCTCAACTTATAACTTTATTGAATTATAAATCGTTGGTTTATAATATAAAAGGTAGATGCTAAACTCGGTTTTTTTAACGATCTGAAGAATTTGGGTTTCTGTAAATTAAATTCTAAGGGATACTCAAAGAATTTTCAAATTAAATATTTCAATTTTTATTAGAATAATACACCGTATTAAGCTAACCAAACGTAATGTAACCTAACCTTGGATAGAAAGTAGATGATAGCACTAACTATGTAGTGGTTTTAAACATCATTACCTCCAGAAGGATCTCCTCCCTGAGGAGAAACTAACCCAGCTGGATACTGGGACTTGTTCAGTTCTGTCAGGACCTGTGTCCGCTGGTTCACATATATGGTGGTAGTGTTCTCTGAGCATGTTACCGTGATATGGACCCGGGTGTTAATTGTTCCGCTGGCCGGACTCAAACTAGGGCTCCTGGTTGATGGCCAGGACAATCAGGCTGTAAGACGCCGCTGTACGCAGCCTGAATTTTACGGGGCTTTACTGACAGCTCCTCTTCTCTCACTCCACTAAGCCATTAACTATCTGCAGATTGAAAGCCTTCCCTTCAAGGATTTTGCTTATGTAAATTAGAAGAAGCCTCCTAATGCCCTTTCAAGTTACTAATTAGAATGTGCATATTACTAGGTACTATCACACCGTCTTTACACGCCAATTTTACTATGCTTTCCGCTCCAAGCAACGGCCTGTTGGACCAAGTTATCACAAGTCGAGCCTGGCCCGCAGGGCTCGGGGAGTAGAACACTCGAAATCCTCTCCAGGTATGCTCCAGGTATGCTCCAGGTATGCTCCGCAGTGATACCACAGCTGTGCGACAGACGGAGACATGAACGGTCCCCCAGGGATCGGAAGACATGTACTTCACTGCTCGACTCGCAGTCAATTTGATGAACCTCTCAGAAGGCTCAAGTCTCAAGAGTGTTGTCTTCAAGAGTCTATCATTGGTTAACATTGGTGTTCAAGGCCCCACAGTCATCAGTACAGCAGGAGTAGTGTCAGTTTGATCATCCATACTATAAGTAGTGCCAGAGACATCCCCCGTTGATGAGGGAGTGCCAGAGGCATCCCCCGTTGATGAGGGAGTGCCAGTGGCATCCCCCGTTGATGAGGTAGTGACAGTGGCATCCCCCGTTGATGAGGTAGTGCCAGTGGCATCCCCCGTTGATGAGGGAGTGCCAGTGGCATCCCCCGTTGATGAGGTAGTGCCAGTGGCATCCCCCGTTGATGAGGGAGTGCCAGAGGCATCCCCCGTTGATGAGGGAGTGCCAGAGGCATCCCCCGTTGATGAGGGAGTGCCAGTGGCATCCCCCGTTGATGAGGTAGTGCCAGTGGCATCCCTCGTTGATGAGGGAGTGCCAGAGGCATCCCCCGTTGATGAGGTAGTGCCAGTGGCATCCCCCGTTGATGAGGGAGTGCCAGAGGCATCCCCCGTTGATGAGGTAGTGCCAGTGGCATCCCCCGTTGATGAGGGAGTGCCAGAGGCATCCCCGTCGATGAGGTAGTGCCAGTGGCATCCCCCGTTGATGAGGGAGTGCCAGTGGCATCCCCCGTTGATGAGGGAGTGCCAGTGGCATCCCCCGTTGATGAGGTAGTGCCAGAGGCATCCCCCGTTGATGAGGTAGTGCCAGAGGCATCCCCCGTTGATGAGTGCCAGTGGCATCCCCCGTTGATGAGGTAGTGCCAGTGGCAACCCCCGTTGATGAGGTAGTGCCAGTGGCATCCCCCGTTGATGAGGGAGTGCCAGAGGCATCCCCCGTTGATGAGGTAGTGCCAGTGGCATCCCCCGTTGATGAGGTAGTGCCAGTGGCATCCCCCGTTGATGAGGGAGTGCCAGAGGCATCCCCCGTTGATGAGGTAGTGCCAGTGGCATCCCCCGTTGATGAGGGAGTGCCAGTGGCATCCCCCGTTGATGAGGTAGTGCCAGTGGCATCCCCCGTTGATGAGGTAGTGCCAGAGGCATCCGCCGTTGATGAGTGCCAGTGGCATCCCCCGTTGATGAGGTAGTGCCAGTGGCAACCCCCGTTGATGAGGGAATGCCGGAGGCATCCCCCGTTGATGAGAGAGTGCCAGTGGCATCCCCCGTTGATGAGGTAGTGCCAGAGGCCTCCCCCGTTGATGAGAGAGTGCCAGTGGCATCCCCCGTTGATGAGGTAGTGCCAGAGGCATCCCCCGTTGATGAGGTAGTGCCAGTGGCATCCCCCGTTGATGAGGTAGTGCCAGTGGCATCCCCCGTTGATGAGGTAGTGCCAGTGGCATCCCCCGTTGATGAGGTAGTGCCAGAGGCATCCCCCGTTGATGAGGTAGTGCCAGTGGCATCCCCCGTTGATGAGGTAGTGCCAGTGGCATCCCCCGTTGATGAGGTAGTGCCAGTGGCATCCCCCGTTGATGAGGTAGTGCCAGTGGCATCCCCCGTTGATGAGGTAGTGCCAGAGGCATTATGTATGACAGTTCCCGGCAACACTGACCTAACCTCACCCCACAGTTGCCAGTGTTGAAACTTGGGAGTGGGTAATTACTTACCAAACTATTCCCTACTTAATGAAGGAGATTGAGTCCTTCCTCAGGCTACAGGTCCCTTGAGACTGCTGTCTACCACTATCGACTGAGTGACAGGTCCCCCGAGGCAGCCGTCTACCACTATCGACTGAGTGACAGGTCCCCCGAGGCAGCCGTCTACCACTATCGACTGAGTGACAGGTCCCCCGAGGCAGCCGTCTACCACCCTCGACTGAGTGACAGGTCCCCCGAGGCAGCCGTCTACCACCCTCGACTGAGTGACAGGTCCCCCGAGGCAGCCGTCTACCACCCTCGACTGAGTGACAGGTCCCCCGAGGCAGCCGTCTACCACCCTCGACTGAGTGACAGGTCCCCCGAGGCAGCCGTCTACCACCCTCGACTGAGTGACAGGTCCCCCGAGGCAGCCGTCTACCACCCTCGACTGAGTGACAGGTCCCCCGAGGCAGCCGTCTACCACCCTCGACTGAGTGACAGGTCCCCCGAGGCAACCGTCTACCACCCTCGACTGAGTGACAGGTCCCCCGAGGCAGCCGTCTACCACCCTCGACTGAGTGACAGGTCCCCCGAGGCAGCCGCCTACCACCCTCGACTGAGTGACAGGTCCCCCGAGGCAGCCGTCTACCACCCTCGACTGAGTGACAGGTCCCCCGAGGCAGCCGTCTACCACCCTCGACTGAGTGACAGGTCCCCCGAGGCAGCCGTCTACCACCCTCGACTGAGTGACAGGTCCCCCGAGGCAGCCGTCTACCACCCTCGACTGAGTGACAGGTCCCCCGAGGCAGCCGTCTACCACCCTCGACTGAGTGACAGGTCCCCCGAGGCAGCCGTCTACCACCCTCGACTGAGTGACAGGTCCCCCGAGGCAGCCGTCTACCACCCTCGACTGAGTGACAGGTCCCCCGAGGCAGCCGTCTACCACCCTCGACTGAGTGACAGGTCCCCCGAGGCAGCCGTCTACCACCCTCGACTGAGTGACAGGTCCCCCGAGGCAGCCGTCTACCACCCTCGACTGAGTGACAGGTCCCCCGAGGCAGCCGTCTACCACCCTCGACTGAGTGACAGGTCCCCCGAGGCAGCCGTCTACCACCCTCGACTGAGTGACAGGTCCCCCGAGGCAGCCGTCTACCACCCTCGACTGAGTGACAGGTCCCCCGAGGCAGCCGTCTACCACCCTCGACTGAGTGACAGGTCCCCCGAGGCAGCCGTCTACCACCCTCGACTGAGTGACAGGTCCCCCGAGGCAGCCGTCTACCACCCTCGACTGAGTGACAGGTCCCCCGAGGCAGCCGTCTACCACCCTCGACTGAGTGACAGGTCCCCCGAGGCAGCCGTCTACCACCCTCGACTGAGTGACAGGTCCCCCGAGGCAGCCGTCTACCACCCTCGACTGAGTGACAGGTCCCCCGAGGCAGCCGTCTACCACCCTCGACTGAGTGACAGGTCCCCCGAGGCAGCCGTCTACCACCCTCGACTGAGTGACAGGTCCCCCGAGGCAGCCGTCTACCACCCTCGACTGAGTGACAGGTCCCCCGAGGCAGCCGTCTACCACCCTCGACTGAGTGACAGGTCCCCCGAGGCAGCCGTCTACCACCCTCGACTGAGTGACAGGTCCCCCGAGGCAGCCGTCTACCACCCTCGACTGAGTGACAGGTCCCCCGAGGCAGCCGTCAACCACCCTCGACTGAGTGACAGGTCCCCCGAGGCAGCCGTCTACCACCCTCGACTGAGTGACAGGTCCCCCGAGGCAGCCGTCTACCACCCTCGACTGAGTGACAGGTCCCCCGAGGCAGCCGTCTACCACCCTCGACTGAGTGACAGGTCCCCCGAGGCAGCCGTCTACCACCATCGACTGAGTGACAGGTCCCCCGAGGCAGCCGTCTACCACCGTCGACTGAGTGACAGGTCCCCCGAGGCTACCGTCTACCACCATCGACTGAGTGACAGGTCCCCCGAGGCAGCCGTCTACCACCGTCGACTGAGTGACAGGTCCCCCGAGGCTACCGTCTACCACCCTCGACTGAGTGACAGGTCCCCCGAGGCAGCCGTCTACCACCGTCGACTGAGTGACAGGTCCCCCGAGGCAGCCGTCTACCACCGTCGACTGAGTGACAGGTCCCCCGAGGCAGCCGTCTACCACCGTCGACTGAGTGACAGGTCCCCCGAGGCCACCATCCACCACCCTCGACTGCCACCCGCCACACCATCCCAGACCATCCACACCTGGTGAGAGCACCACCACCCTGCGCGCTCCTGCCATCCACATCACCAATCCATACTTACTCACCCTTGCGACTGGGCTGGTGTGGACGGAGTGGCCGGCCGTGTCCGGGCATCGCGAGCTTCCCGGTGTGACGCGATAACACCCGCGACCCGCCCCACTACGCTGTCTTCCTTTGCACTCTCGCCCTAGTTGGAACACGAGACGGTCGTGGCAACACGAGGGGGGAGGGAGGGTCGTGGCAACATAAGGGGGAGGGAAGGGTCGTGGCAACATGAGGGGAGGGAAGGGTCGTGGCAACATGAGGGGAGCGAAGGGTCGTGGCAACATGAGGGGAGGGAAGGGTCGTGGCAACATGGGGGGAGCGAAGGGTCGTGGCAACAGGAGGGTCGTGGCAACAGGAGGGTCGTGGCAACATGAGGGGGAGGGAAGGGTCGTGGCAACATGAGGGGGAGGGAAGGGTCGTGGCAACATGAGGGGAGGGAAGGGTCATGGCAACATGAGGGGGAGGGAAGGGTCATGGCAACATGAGGGGGAGGGAAGGGTCGTGGCAACATGAGGGGAGGGAAGGGTCGTGGCAACATGAGGGGGAGGGAAGGGTCGTGGCAACATGAGGGGGAGGGAAGGGTCGTGGCAACATGAGGGGGAGGGAAGGGTCGTGGCAACATGAGGGGAGGGAAGGGTCGTGGCAACATGAGGGGGAGGGAAGGGTCGTGGCAACATGAGGGGGAGGGAAGGGTCGTGGCAACATCAGGGGGAGGGAAGGGTCGTGGCAACATCAGGGGGAGGGAAGGGTCGTGGCAACATGAGGGGGAGGGAAGGGTCGTGGCAACATGAGGGGGAGGGAAGGGTCGTGGCAACATGAGGGGGAGGGAAGGGTCGTGGCAACATGAGGGGGAGGGAAGGGTCGTGGCAACATGAGGGGAGGGAAGGGTCGTGGCAACATGAGGGGAGGGAAGGGTCGTGGCAACATGAGGGGGAGGGAAGGGTCGTGGCAACATGAGGGGAGGGAAGGGTCGTGGCAACATGAGGGGAGGGAAGGGTCATGGCAACATGAGGAGGAGGGAAGGGTCGTGGCAACATCAGGGGGAGGGAAGGGTCGTGGCAACACGAGGGGAGGGAAGGGACGTGGCAACATGAGGGGGAGGGAAGGGTCGTGGCAACATGAGGGGGGGAGGGAAGGGTCGTGGCAACACCAGGGGGAGGGAAGGGTCGTGGCAACACGAGGGGAGCGAAGGGTCGTGGCAACATGAGGGGGAGGGAAGGGTCGTGGCAACATGAGGGGAGGGAAGGGTCGTGGCAACATCAGGGGGAGGGAAGGGTCGTGGCAACATGAGGGGGAGGGAAGGGTCGTGGCAATATGAGGGGGAGGGAAGGGTCGTGGCAACATGAGGGGGAGGGAAGGGTCGTGGCAACATGAGGGGGAGGGAAGGGTCGTGGCAACATGAGGGGAGGGAAGGGTCGTGGCAACATGATGGTCGTGGCCAGGGACCAGCACACGCTCGTGTGAGCGCGTTCACTTGCTCATTTTTCTTATTAAAATCACATTTCCAACTTTGAGATCGCAGAAGAAGCGCTAATTACTTCCTAACTGATGACATAATTAGCTTTTAAGAATTGGTCTGGGCTCCCTGCGAGGGGTCCCTGCGAGGGGTCCCTGCGAGGGGTCCCTGCGTGGGGTCCCTGCGTGGGGTCCCTGCGAGGGGTCCCTGCGAAGGATCCCTTGCGAGGGGTCCCTGCGAAGGGTCCCTGCGAGGGGTCCCTGCGAGGGGTCCCTGCGTGGGGTCCCTTGCGAGGGGTCCCTGCGAGGGGTCCCTGCGTGGGGTCCCTGCGAGGGGTCCCTGCGTGGGGTCCCTGCGAGGGGTCCCTGCGCCGTCGCACGCCTGTTATACCTATAGACTCCGTCACACGCCTGGTATACCTATAGACTCCGTCACACGCCTGGTATACCTGTAGACTCCGTCGCGCGCCTGGTATACCTGTAGACTCCGTCACACGCCTGGTATACCTGTAGACTCCGTCGTGCGCCTGGTATACCTGTAGACTCCGTCGCGCGCCTGGTATACCTGTAGACTCCGTCGTGCGCCTGGTATACCTATAGACTCCGTCGCACGCCTGGTATACCTGTAGACTCCGTCGCACGCCTGGTATACCTGTAGACTCCGTCGCACGCCTGGTATACCTATAGACTCCGTCGCGCGCCTGGTATACCTGTAGACTCCGTCGTGCGCCTGGTATACCTGTAGACTCCGTCGTGCGCCTGGTATACCTGTAGACTCCGTCGTGCGCCTGGTATACCTGTAGACTCCGTCACACGCCTGGTATACCTGTAGACTCCGTCACACGCCTGGTATACCTGTAGACTCCGTCGTGCGCCTGGTATACCTGTAGACTCCGTCACACGCCTGGTATACCTGTAGACTCCGTCACACGCCTGGTATACCTGTAGACTCCGTCGTGCACCTGGTATACCTGTAGACTCCGCCACACGCCTGCTATACCTGTAGACTCCGTCGCACGCCTGGTATACCTGTAGACTCCGTCGCACGCCTGGTATACCTGTAGACTCCGTCGCGCGCCTGGTATCCATGATAAAAATAATTGATGACCAACGCTGGCTAACAGCATCAGCCAGGAGTGGTCGTCGATTGATAACATCAGCATGGGGCCACCAATGGCACTAACGAGATTAACAATGGTCCTGGTGATTTTATATATATATATATATATATATATATATATATTAGTATATTTTGGTAGCAGTCTTTCCTGTAGACATATATTATTAAATATGACCGAAAAAGTAAGATTAATAATTCTAACACGAATTTTCTCAATCTTTCGTACATTACGCTTCACTGTTGGAGGCAAATCAAAAATCAATTCTCCAAAATTCATTTTTATTTCTAGTCTGACGCGACACGGGCGCGTTTCGTAAAACTTATTACATTTTCAAAGACTTTAGTTCACAAATACACAACTGAATAGAACTTACGTATCTCCGATTTTATATCTACATTTGAGTGAGGTGGAAGGGGTGATGTGGCATTAACACAAGACAGAACAAAATGTGGTATTAATAGGGTATTAATTTCATCAACACAAGACAGAACACGAAACAATGGATATTGAATAGAAGTGTTTGTAGAAAGCCTATTGGTCCATATTTCTTGATGCTTCTATATTGGAGCGGAGTCTTAAGGTGGGTAGAGTATAGTTGTGCAATAATTGGCTGTTGATTGCTGGTGTTGACTTCTTGATGTGTAGTGCCTCGCAAACGTCAAGCCGCCTGCTATCGCTGTATCTATCGATGATTTCTGTGTTGTTTACTAGGATTTCTCTGGCGATGGTTTGGTTGTGGGAAGAGATTATATGTTCCTTAATGGAGCCCTGTTGCTTATGCATCGTTAAACGCCTAGAAAGAGATGTTGTTGTCTTGCCTATATACTGGGTTTTTTGGAGCTTACAGTCCCCAAGTGGGCATTTGAAGGCATAGACGACGTTAGTCTCTTTTAAAGCGTTCTGTTTTGTGTCTGGAGAGTTTCTCATGAGTAGGCTGGCCGTTTTTCTAGTTTTATAGTAAATCGTCAGTTGTATTCTCTGATTTTTGTCTGTAGGGATAACGTTTCTATTAACAATATCTTTCAGGACCCTTTCCTCCGTTTTATGAGCTGTGGAAAAGAAGTTCCTGTAAAATAGTCTAATAGGGGGTATAGGTGTTGTGTTAGTTGTCTCTTCAGAGGTTGCATGGCTTTTCACTTTCCTTCTTATGATGTCTTCGATGAAACCATTGGAGAAGCCGTTATTGACTAGGACCTGCCTTACCCTACAGAGTTCTTCTTTGTTTGAGAAAATTCGTGTTAGAATTATTAATCTTACTTTTTCGGTCATATTTAATAATATATATATATATATATATATATATATATATATATATATATATATATATATATATATATATATATATATATATATATATATATATATATATACTTTGGAAGCAACAAGAGATGATTAATACGTGTGCTTTATCTTACTTTACCATGATTCCCAGCATCAACGTCCCCACGGCCCGGTCGTCGACCAGGCCTCCTGGTTGCTGTACTGATCAACCAGGCTGTTGGACGCGGCTGCTCGCAGCCTGACGTATGAGTCACAGCCTGGATCAGCAGGTATTCCTCGAAGGAGTTTATTTTATCTCCTCTATTGAACGCTGCAAACGTTGGGCCAGTTATGTTCCTTATGTTTAGAATGAGAGTGTTGAAAACTCTTGGGTCTTTGATACTGACAGAGCACTACTCAGCGTACTTCTTGAGCCGCTGCATTTCTACGAGGCAATTTTGCACATGGAGTTATGCCTCCTGGTTTGATGTGGTGTTACTTCTGCTTGTAGATTTGGAACCAGTCATCATAGTACGTTCCAAGTATAAATTATTATGCATCTCTTCCCCCCCCCCACCATACCCTGTACTTTAGGGAATACAGATCTAAACATTCTAAGCAGTCTCAAAAATTCAGATATCTTATTGAATGGAATTCTAGCAGTAAAGGATCTCTGCACGCTCTCCAAGTCAACAATTTCTCCAGCTTTGAAAGGGGCTGTCATTGTGCAACAGTACTCCACTCTTAGAGATCACTAGTGTCTTTAAAAAAAAGTATCATTGGTATAGTATAGCTTAGTTAAAAGGATCTTTTTATCCAACCTGTCAATTTTCTCGCAGTTGTGACAGTCACTCTATTGTGTTCTATAAAAACTGAAGAATTTCCTTTAAAAGAAAAGTCTTCCCACATAATTGCTCCCAAATCTTTTATATTGTTTTTTTTCAATAGTGTAGTTTGTCAGCGTTTAATGTGTGATTTCTATTTTGATATTTTCATTTTTTCATTGCGCAGCTGCAACTTATCCTCATTAAACATCATTTTGTGTTGCTCATTGAAATATTTAATTAACGTCAGATTGGAGGTTTGCCGTGTCCTCTCTATATTGTCTACTCGCATGAAAATCCTAGTGTTATCTGTAAATGATGATAAAATACTATAGTTTATATCCTTGTTTATATCTGGTATTAGGATGAGAAAAAGTACCGGAGCAAGTACGGTACCTTGGGGGGGGGGGGGGGACTGAGCTTTTCACCGTGGATGATTCATCCGGATATTATTTTGTTGCCTATAACAATTTTATGAGCAATAACACCGTGGTCACATTTCTTGAAAGCTTCTGCAAAGTCTTGTCATATTACATCTGCGTTATGCATGTCTTCCACGGCACCTGAGGCCAGGTTATGGTGATCTAGCAACTGCGAGAGGCAGGAGCGCCCTGTTCTGGACCCGTGTTGCCAGGGGTGATGTGGACGCTTTGATTAGATATATTTTGCCATCTTAGTTCGTAGCATTGTTTCAAAGACTTTTATGATGTCTGATGTTAGAGCTATTGGTCTATAGTTGTTTGCATCTGCTTTACTGCCTGCTTTGTGAAGGCAGCAGGAACAGACCCTTAACAAGAGCTCCAACTGTATCAACAGAGGCAGCAACATATCTTTAACTGGAGCACAAACAGCAGCAACAGACCATTAACAGGAGCACAAACACCACCAACAGAAACAGCAACAACAGAACACATGCAATAAAGCATTACACCGCCCCTCACTCTAGCAGGTCTGACAACAACCCCCCCCCCCCCGCCACCAACACCAATGTCGTGACAATTGCCACAGACAATTTCTGCTCTCCAGATTTTCATATTCACTTCCTGGTTTGGCATGACGATCTCAGACCAGGCTCCTCTGGGGGGGGGGGGGCGACTACCTCACAAGTCAGGATGTTGCTGCTGCTGCTCCTGCTGCTGCTGCTGCTCCTGCTGCTGCTCCTGCTGCTGCCCCGCCTTCAAAGGCTGCACAGTCAGCATATAGGTAGCCTTTCTGGTCATTTCAGATTGTGTACGCAAGGAACTAACTTTTCCCGTTCTTGACCATTACCACCAGCAATGAACCACTGGTTCATTGGTTCATTCATCGCTGAGACAGGACAGAAATGTGTAGTAGATACTCATAGATACTCATCACTACAAAAACTGGTCACTGTGACCTCCAGCCAACTGTGTGTGTTTATATATATATATATATATATATATATATATATATATATATATATATATATATATATATATATATATATTTCTTTATCCGGTTATTTACAAGTTATTCCTGAATACAGAATTATTTGATAGATTCCAACTCAATCTTCTGAAAATGTTAAAAGACGAAAAATAAAATAATTATTAACACAAGTCAGAAAAACATGGCAAACAGAAAGGGACAATTGTCAAGAGAAAATACAACCATTGTACACCGACTGCCACACCGCCTCTATAACAATCCCAGAGCAGGCACTACAACAATCCTACAGCCGTCACTACAACAATTCCAGACCCGCCACTACAATATGAGTGGACAACATTACGCTAATGGCTATCTGCCTACCTTGTGGAGGTTCCGGGGATCAACGGCCCTACGGCCCAGTCTCCGATCAGGCCTCCCGGTTGGTCGACTGGTCACAATCAGGCTGTTGGACATCCCTAATAGACAGACGGTTCCTTCATATTCGCTCAGGTGGTTTGTTAAAACTCACAGATGGTTCTTTAACATTCGACTTTCAAAAAAACTACGAAGGTAGTTCCTTCACTTTCGCCCAGCTGGCCATGGGGAGCCCAGCTGGCCATGGGGAGCCCAGCTGGCCATGGGGAGCCCAGCTGGCCATGGGGAGCCCATCTGGCCATGGGGAGCCCAGCTGGCCATGGGGAGCCCAGCTGGCCATGGGGAGCCCAGCTGGCCATGGGGAGCCCAGCTGGCCATGGGGAGCCCAGCTGGCCATGGGGAGCCCAGCTGGCCATGGGGAGCCCAGCTGGCCATGGGGAGCCCAGCTGGCCATGGGGAGCCCATCTGGCCATGGGGAGCCCAGCTGGCCATGGGGAGCCCAGCTGGCCATGGGGAGCCCAGCTGGCCATGGGGAGCCCAGCTGGCCATGGGGAGCCCATCTGGCCATGGGGAGCCCAGCTGGCCATGGGGAGCCCAGCTGGCCATGGGGAGCCCAGCTGGCCATGGGGAGCCCAGCTGGCCATGGGGAGCCCATCTGGCCATGGGGAGCCCAGCTGGCCATGGGGAGCCCATCTGGCCATGGGGAGCCCAGCTGGCCATGGGGAGCCCATCTGGCCATGGGGAGCCCAGCTGGCCATGGGGAGCCCAGCTGGCCATGGGGAGCCCATCTGGCCATGGGGAGCCCAGCTGGCCATGGGGAGCCCATCTGGCCATGGGGAGCCCAGCTGGCCATGGGGAGCCCATCTGGCCATGGGGAGCCCATCTGGCCATGGGGAGCCCAGCTGGCCATGGGGAGCCCAGCTGGCCATGGGGAGCCCATCTGGCCATGGGGAGCCCAGCTGGCCATGGGGAGCCCATCTGGCCATGGGGAGCCCAGCTGGCCATGGGGAGCCCAGCTGGCCATGGGGAGCCCATCTGGCCATGGGGAGCCCAGCTGGCCATGGGGAGCCCATCTGGCCATGGGGAGCCCATCTGGCCATGGGGAGCCCATCTGGCCATGGGGAGCCCAGCTGGCCATGGGGAGCCCATCTGGCCATGGGGAGCCCAGCTGGCCATGGGGAGCCCAGCTGGCCATGGGGAGCCCAGCTGGCCATGGGGGGTCCAGCTGCGTGAATGGGTGAGGCAAAGACCATGGGGAGCCGGTCGGCCGAGCGGACAGCACGCTGGACTTGTGATCCTGTGGTCCTGGGTTCGATCCTAGGCGCCGGCGAGAAACAATGGGCAGAGTTTCTTTCACCCTATGCCCCTGTTACTTAGCAGTAAAATACGTACCTGGGTGTTAGTCAGCTGTCACGGGCTGCTTCCTGGGGGTGGAGGCCTGGTCGAGGACCGGGCCGCGGGACACTAAAGCCCCGAAATCATCTCAAGATCTCAAGATGGGGATGACCAGAAGACGTGAGTGGGGGGGGGGGGAGGGTGTTGCTCCATCCTCACCAGGCGTGGCTACACCTACAAGAATGGCGACACATCACTCACACCGCACCCATCAACCCCGTGCTCGTATGTTCGTCTAACTGGCCACAAATTCACTCCGAACGAAAAAATATTTTTGTCTGGGGAACCCGCATTTATGACCGGCATTTTCTGTACTCTGCTGCGCGCGAGTACTCACCCGGGTGCCAATACTCTCCCGGCCGCGAGCACTCAGAGATACGAGGAATAAAACCCCAAACAAATTTAAAAAAAAATTCTACATCACACGTACACAATCCAGTCGTTATCCGAGACCTGTAATTGCTCAAATTGGGAGGAAACTCTAGTAATAACGTAGTTTCCCCACCTCGCCTCATATTACACATTTTCTATTATTTGTTTGGGAGGGGGGGGAGGAGGAAATATATGGGGGGGGGGTTTGTCTTTGGCGTCACTTTACCCATTCCCCGCCACCGTCCCCCGCAGGAGCACTCGTGTGCTGTACTCAACACAGTTGCTGGGGATGATGGTCCCCCCTACTCAGAGGCCCCGGCCGCTGGTCACGTGGTCACTTGTCCTGCTGCGAATGATCCTGGGGTGACAGGTCGATAAGTCCTGCTGTCCTGGACGGGGTTCTGGGAGTTCTGCCTCACACGTCCCGGCCGCCCGAGGCCAGGCTTCACTTGTGAGAGGTCCGTCCAACAACCATATGACCTGGCCATCTTTCACGGGGGCACGCGGCCATCTCCCACTCGGGTCCCGTTCACTCAAAACGAAATGAGGTGTTTTGGTGTTTCTGGCGTCCCAGCCCGTCCTCCAAACAAAGATCCAAAAGTGATTCCATGTACCCGCCAAACCCCCTGTTTATGAATGAAAAGTGGTTTACACACGACTCACAACTGCTGACGTTCGAACATATCCGGAACAAGTGCTTCACTGACGAATTTTGTTCGAATCACAACACTATAAATGCTTCACCCACGTACTACAAATACAAATAATCGCCAACAGAACCTAAACACTTGACCTAACCTAATCTATGCCTATATATGCACAATATGCCAATATATTACAATATTAATTTATACTTGAGAAAATTCCCGTTTTGAATGAACAGCATGTTAAAATTTATGAATGCGTCTGTGGGGTCGGCCGCTGGATGTAATGGACTTGAGTCGAGGACGGGTTGCACGTCCAGCAGTGAGGTAAAAGCATTTATGAGGAGGAAGTGGCAAGCCAGTATGACTATAGCACTTGGTGGACTATGAGGACAAGGAGCTAGAGTAGGACGGACGGAGGCTTGGAATGGTGTCTAGACACTTGGTCCATCGGGAATCGAGCTCAGACCTGAAAGAAGCGAAACCGAAACCTTGCCGAACGTATGTTTCAACTCGTTCTCAGGCCAGGCTAGTTAAAGCTGCGGCCGTCCTCCCCTGACGCATTCATCAATTTTAACAATGTATTAAAAATAGGTTTGTTCGCATATACAAATTAATGTTATTTTACATTAACATTTTACGGCAGGATTAACGAGCATTTGACCTTTATGAGGGCGGGCTGTATGCTCCTGCCACTCCGGCTCCAGCAGTGAGTGAACAACTTTGCTCCTCAGTACGTAAGTTGCTGTAGCTCGTCAAGCTGCGAGCAGTCGCGTCCAACAGCCTGGTTGAGCAGTCCAGCAACCAGGAGGCCTGGTCGACGACCGGGCCGCGGGGAAGCTAAGCCCCGAAAACACCTCAAGGTAACCTCAAGGTAACCTCAAGGTAGCTGGCTGCACCAGAACAAGGAACGTGTAGCCAAACAATTCATATATATATTTTATTGTGCCTGCTGTTGTCAGTAGAGATACTCTGAATAAATAACACTAATGAGAACACTCAATACGCGAATATAATTTGAATAATGTAATAATAGAAATTCCACTACAATGGTCATATTATTCAAACCACTCGTGATTTTCCTCTTTGAGTAATTATCGGCACAAACTCGCCCCTTTCCAAGCAGGAGAGATTTCTGAAATAGGGGGAATGCAGAGAACATGTATGGCACACATTGACATGAAAAACATTTAAATTAAATAATAACTTAGCACCTAAGTTAAACAGTAACTTAAATAATAATGACATTTCATTATTGGGACCGTCTCAAAGCTCTCAAAATATACTCTCTTTTTAGAGTAGAAAGGAGACAAGAGCGGTATCGCACAATATATACTTGGAAGATATGGGAGACCAGGTCCCAAATTTGAACGGTAAAATAAGAACACACACTGAAGCGAACGATATGGTAGAAAATGAAGAATTGAACAAGGAGACTAGAGGTGCCATAGGCACAGCAGAGAGCATCGTATGAACATCAGAGGTCCGCGGCTGTTCAATACCCAGTAAACAAAGAAATATTGCCAAAACGAAAGTGGAAGTGTTCAAGGGAGAAATTAGACACCTTCCTGCAAGAAGTGCCGGACCAACCAGGCTGTAGTGGATATGCGGACCTGCGGGCCGCTCCAAGCAACAGCCTGTTGGACCAAGTTATCATAAGTCAAGCCTGGCCCCAGGCAGAGCAGTGTGAGTAGAAGACCTCCCGGAATTCACTCTAGGTATACCATCCGGTCCCCCTCCCCCTCCCCCAACCACTGTGTCGTCAACCAGATTATGGCAGAGTGAACCTGTCAGGCCTCCCCGCTGCCAATCTAGGGCGAGGCGCTGGCTATGTCACTAATTAAAATATGCAGGGCAGCGACAGCGCTCCATGTAATCAGGGGAAGTTGCCTTCTGCTGCGCGTTCATCATCAAGCAATACTCTCACAAACACTGCATGCCATCTTTCAGTTTATAATTGATATAATATTTATAATTAATTATAAATTCGCCACGAATTTCATATTATGCCATTTTTGTTTATTTTTTAACCAATAAAGCTAATGTATTAGTCATCAGAGGAGCTGCTTTGTGTGACGATAGCTTATCAAGAGTGACAGTGGGAGACGGTGCCTGTCACAAATGTCAGTGGTGGACAGTGACGGTGGAGGACAGAGACGGTGGAGGACAGTGACGGTGGAGGACAGTGACGGTGGAGGACAGTGACGGTGGAGGACAGTGATGGTGGAGGACAGTGACGGTGGAGGACAGTGAAGGACAGAGACAGTGAAGGACAGTGACTGTGGAGGACAGTGACGGTGGAGGACAGTGACGGTGGAGGACAGTGACAGTGGAGGACAGTGACAGAGGAGGACAGTGACAGAGGAGGACAGTGACGGTGGAGGACAGTGACAGTGGAGGAGAGTGACGGTGGAGGACAGTGACGGGGGAGGACAGTGACGGGGGAGGACAGTGACGGTGGAGGACAGTGACGGTGGAGGACAGTGACGGTGGAGGACAGTGACGGGGGAGGACAGTAAATGTCACGACAAAGCACTCTAGGGGCAGTAGACATTTCATTAATCTGGTCGCCGGCTATAAATTAGCTTGTTCGTGGTTTCCGTTCCCATTCATGAATATTTAAACCTTCACTTTAAATTATCTTTGTGGGTGGAAATCCCCTAATGAGGCCAGATGCAGGGTAACTTAAATTATTTCATTTGATCTAACGACGATAAGTTATAACCCAGGAAATGGTAAACATATTTATATATATGTATATTGTGTGTATTCACCTAGTTGTGCTTGCGGGGGTTGAGCTCTGGCTCTTTGGTCCCGCCTCTCAACTGTCAATCAACTGGTGTACAGATTCCTAAGCCTACTGGTCTCTATCATATCTACATTTGAAACTGTGTATGGAGTCAACCTCCACCACATCACTTCCTAATGCATTCCATTTACTAACTACTAACTACTCTGACGCTGAAAAGTTCTTTCTAATGTCTCTGTGGCTCATTTGAGTGTTTGTGTGTGTGTAAGTACCTATTTGTGCTAGCAGGCTCGAGTTTCAGCTCTTGGACCCCCACCTTTCCAGTCGACGGTCACCTAATGTAATAATTTTCGACTTAATTTTCTACTTGTAAAAGTGTTGTTGTTGCTCTATCAGCAGCTCGTCTACATCACCCTATTTACCCACTTCTCTAACACCACCGGGAGATGTCTCACGTCTCTATGGCTCCTCTGTGCCTTACCTTCTACCCAGGCTCTCTTCCTGTCCTCGTATTCATTGTTAACTTTTCCTATTTTGTTTCACTCTAACAATGTACCCGTAAGTACATCTCTCTCTCTCTCTCTCTCTCTCTCTCTCTCTCTCTCTCTCTCTCTCTCTCTCTCTCTCTCTCTCTCTCTCTCTCAGCATTGTAACATCCAGCACTTCAGCCTTTCTTGTGTCCTATTCCATGCAACTTTGAGACGAGCCTCTTTGCAAATCTTTGTACTTTTCGAAGTTACTTTATGTGCTCCTTGAGGTGGGGGCTCCATGACGAGACGGCATACTCTAAGAACATGTTCTGAATGCTTCCGTATTGATTGTCTTGATGGCTGTTCTGACATTCGCCAGCAGTTTAGAGTGTGTTGCTGACGTTATCATATGTGCCTCTGGCGTCTACACAGTGCTTCTGCTGCCTCTTCAAGTAACCATTATGATGTCTGGGCTTGCGACTCTCACCGCATCCATATCCACGTCCTCTTTTTATTCTGATGCCAATTCCATTTCGATGAGTCTTTCTCACTCATACACATACGAGAGAGAGAGAGAGAGAGAGAGAGAGAGAGAGAGAGAGAGAGAGAGAGAGAGAGAGAGAGAGAGAGAGAAAATATCGAGACATGCTTCAGAATAAGCATAAATAAAGTCCTGTAGCGTTGTGCACGACAAAGTACCAGCTGGCGGTAACCCATATGGCTCTACGAAGCCTCAAGTAGCTTTTATCTCGTTGCTGACGAGGTCCGGAGTCTCGTCAGCAACGATACTAATTCGATGGCCCGCCAGGAACCACTGAATGAGAAGCATGATGATCCTGGAAGATGGGGGTGTTCTAGTGATGCTGAAAGTTGGGGGATTATCCATTAATGCTGGAGACGTGACACTGGAAGGTGGGGGGGGGGTTGTTCCAGTGTATAGTGATGTTGGAAGGTGGATGTTACTGTGTATGATGATGCTGAAAGGAGGGTGATGCAGCACAATGTATGGTGACACTGAAAAGGGGAGGAAGTTCCAGTGTTTGGTGAGGCTAGAACAATGGGAAGACGCCACAATTTATGGACCATACTACTACTACTACACCAACTGTGGCAACACTCACCATTGTTCCCTCGCGGAGAGCGTAGTCTGGGGGTGCGCTTCCAGGACGGGTAGGCTGGAACTGTTGGCTGACGTTTTTGAGACTTTTTCCTTCGCACCCGACGGATGGGCTTTGTTGTTCCATTACTTCCCCGGCTGCTCACCATCGACTCCACCAGCGATTCGGCACTCCCCACTAGCGACCCTTGCCCAGACTTGTCCTGTGTCAGATCCTGCAGGAGTAACTGGGTGATAATCCTTTCGTTGGCTGCCTCGTTTGGCAGTTGTTCGTGACCTTGCTCCGGCTTAGATTTGCCGAGTTTTGCAATGACACCCAATGCCCGCAGAATAAGCTCTGGGTTTTTAGCTACTCGCAAATTGAGGCGTGCGGTGCTAGGCTCTGATTTGGGCTTTTTACCAGGCTTGACACTGAACTTGGCACCTCCTGGTTCACTGGCTGTGTCCCTTACACCCTCACCATCATCATTTCCCTCTTGCTCATCTTCTTCTAACATAGAGCGAACCAGCTGAGCAGCTTTCTGACTTCTTCCGTCGACCATGTGAGAGCCAACAGGCTGGTTTAGGGGCATGAGGAGATGAGCGTGAGCAGTACGGATTTCTGGGACATCTAGACGACGGAGGAGCGTGTGTTGGATCTTGATAGCACCTGAGGAACGACGTCGCTGGGGAGGAACAAACACCATAGGGTTGAGTTGAGGCACTGGAGATTGACGGTCTCTTAATACCTGGTAAGCCTCAGGACCAAGAGCCCGTCCGGCCCGGCCAGGGACTCGCTCATCAAGCTCTTCACTCTGAAAGCCTTCTTGACGCTGAAGCTGTTGCCCTGCCTTCTTCGTCCGCCGGACTTTTCGTGATGATTTTCTTCCTGAAGCAGCTCTGGAAAGCCAGCTGGCTCGACCGACAAGAAGACCCGGCCCTCGCCTCCTCCTTCCGGCCCGGCTGGATGCCTCACTTGTTACACTAGCAGGGCTAATAAGGTCTGGACAAGGAGGGGCTGCAGACATGGCCAACGACAAAGGGCGGCCAGGGTGGACGGCGTGGCGAATCATGGACACGGGCGTCCGTGGGCGGTGGGTTGGGACGGGTGGAATGGGCGGGATGGGCGGAACGGGGCGCTCCTGGGAGCTTGTACGAGAGGACGTGCGGTCACTCGATGAGGGACGATATGCTATTGTCGAGGCAGAAGGCATGCCACTACCAAAGCAGGTGCTGGAAAGCCTTCCAGGGTAAAACTGGGAAGAGTTGACCACACTTGCGGCTTCACCTAGCACTTGAAGGGCCTTAAGAGAGTGTGTTGTAGCCGGAGAGGAGTGGGGACGTGGCCGAAACACTGGCGAATGCAGTCCAGAGGGAGGTATGGAACGGTGCCTCTGCAGCAAGGCAGGCGAGCTTGGTGCTGGAGGCTCGTGTGACAGGTGCCGGGTTAGAGGCACGGGCTCGTAATAGTGGTGAGTCATGGGTCCACTCTCAGAAGTGAGGCAGCTCATCGGTACTGTATCGTGAGGCATGTGGCGACTCACAGGCACTGTATCATGAGAAATTAGACGATTCATCTGTCCAGAATCATGTATTTGGCGACTCATTGGTCCACTATCGTGAGAAATCTGGCGACTCATAGGTCCACTGTCATGGGAGATTTGGCGACTCATGGGTCCACTGTCATGGGAGATTTGGCGACTCATGGGTCCACTGTCATGGGAGATTTGGCGACTCATAGGTCCACTGTCATGAGAAATTTGGCGACTCATAGGTCCACTGTCATGAGAAATTTGGCGACTCATAGGTCCACTGTCATGAGAAATTTGGCGACTCATAGGTCCACTGTCATGAGAAATTTGGCGACTCATAGGTCCACTGTCATGAGAAATTTGGCGACTCATAGGTCCACTGTCATGAGAAATTTGGCGACTCATGGGTCCAGTGTCATGGGAGATTTGGCGACTCATGGGTCCACTGTCATGGGAGATTTGACGACTCACGGGTCCGCTGTCATGGGAGATCTGACGACTTATGGGTCCGCTGTCATGGGAGATCTGACAACTCATGGGTCCGCTGTCATGGGAGATCTGACGACTCATGGGTCCGCTGTCATGGGAGATCTGACGACTCATGGGTCCGCTGTCATGGGAGATCTGACGACTCATGGGTCCGCTGTCATGGGAGATCTGACGACTCATGGGTCCGCTGTCATGGGAGATTTGACGACACATGGGCATGGTTTCATTAGAAATTTGACGACAAATTGGTCCGGAATCGTGGGAAACTTGTCGATTTATCAGTCCTGAGTCATGAGACAAGCGGTGGCCAATTACTGAAGAATCATGTGAAATCTGACGACCAAGTGTTCCTGACTCATAAGTTTTCTGTCGCGGAATAGGCGAGGACTCGAGGACGAGATGCCGGGGTATGGCAGACGGGCTTCCGTAGCCGGGAGGTACACCAAGACTTCGAGGACCACTGGTGTTGAGGTCATTCCGAGGCCGAGGCCCACCTTGGGCCCTGGCCACGCCATAACCCCCGAGACTCACAGGGCCGCTGGGGTGCACACTATAGGCTCCTGAATGTCGCAATAAGGACGGAGACTCGCACGAGTGTACTGATCTCTGTCTCACCAGCATCGGGGAACCACCACACACTTGGCTGTTATACAAGTAATGGTGGTGCTGCTTCTCTAGTTCAAGTTGTTCTTGCTGACGCCGCTGTTCTTCCAGCTGTTGCTGAGCCTCAATCTGTTGCTGGTTCTTCCTGCTGGGGGACCGAGAGAAGAAGCTGCCGGAGAACAGAGCCGACCACCGACTCTGGGGTTTGGGGCTTCCCTGAGGTTTTACTTCTGGAACTAACTTTGGTGAACCAGGTGGAATGTGCACGGCACACCGACGGGTCTCCCGCTCGTGCCACGACGCCCGCAGCTGGTGTGTGGGTGTGAGGGGCCCGGCCACATGCTGCACATGTGTCTTTCCTGGCGTAGGCGGCGCCGATACCGGGTAGCATGATCGTGTTCTGCTGGGTGTGTTGTGCAAGGAGCGAGCTGGTGTGGTGGGGGGTTCTCGGGTCTTGGGGGCTATGCGAGGAGACCCCAAGAGGCTTTTTATCCTCAACGGTGGTACTGGAGACTCGGCGGACACACTGCGGCGGAAATTGGGGGCATCGAGGCCCCGACGGGGGTCTCGCGCTAGTAGCGGAGACCCACAGCTGCTCAGGTGATGGCCGATGTCTACACCCAAGGTCTTGCGACGGTCTAAACTTAATCGCTTCGTTGACTCGATGCTGAACTTCTTCTTGGAGTCGAGGGAGTGACGAACTCCAGAGTCTAACGACGACAGTTTATTTGTTGAGAGAGTAGATGGGAGGGACTCGTCTGTGTGCTTGAGGGAGTCCTCGTCGCTTACCGCCACCCTCCACTCGTCGTAAGTAATGACTCGACGAGGAAAGCCTGTCGAGGCCGTGCCGTACCCGCCAGCGTCGCCGCCGTCAGTAGAGTAACCATCGTCCCGTCGCTCGTCGCTGGACACCGAAGACTTTCGTTGAAGAGCAGAAGTTTTCACCACCAAACCATTAGGAAGAGTAATTTTCTCATGCCGGCGGGCAGATCGCCTGAGGGAGGCCCTCTTGAAGGAGCTGGAGCGGCGGAAGTGGTGAGTGTCAGTCTGCTGCTGCCCTTGCTTGTCCCGGCCGCCCCGCACCAGCCGCCGGAGACCCTCCAGACTCAGGGGCTTCATGGCCGCGCACCGCCCACGCCCGCCCAGGTCAACTCACTCATCTCCACAACTAACGCCACACATATTTAACCCAGAAAATAACTTATTAAAAACACATCATGCTCGTTTCTCGCACAACTCGTGAACTGTTCTTCGTGAACACTTGTTCTCTTCTAAGCCATATAAGCTTTTACCACTTCCTGGGACACCCTTCATCTTCACCCAAGAACTCACTCGGCATACTGATATGTATAACACAGCCCTGATGGTCACACTGAGCACACTAGTTGACACTTTCCCGGTGCTTCTCAAGTCCTTTCAGTGACTTGGGGGTCAAAAACAATGTGGGTGCGGCAAAAAGTGTGCAAGCCACTTGCACTGTGTGCACTTGTGGTGGGAGGCGTTAGCTGCTGTACGCACACTGCCGGCCTTGCTCCCCACTGCCACAACACACAACCATCACTGCTACATGGTAATCACTAGTATTTCAATGCACACTATGGGTCAGAAACTGCACTTACGACGGTGCAGATGGTCAGGTACAAGGTGATATGTTGATGAGATGCTGGCAAGACAGCGGTCACCACTGACTGACCACCCCACTGGGTAAACTGGCTCACTATCTAACCACTACACAGTCCGATCTAGTCACTAGCATCCTCCAGATTAACTACACAGGGTTAAACCCCGCACTGATAAATCCAGATGGAGGTAAAACGTAGGAGAGAGGTGGGCGGGTTTATATCCGTGAGGGGCGGGGGGGGGATGTCAACGTCAGCCTGAGCAGGAGAGAGCGTGGCCCCCACCTGCCTCCACCACGGTCCACACCACACTGACTCGCCGCCTCAGCCAACCCACCTACCTCAGCCAACGCGCGGGCCCCCTACCCGGGCCACGCCACAAGCCAGGCACTACGCTACGCTCCTGGCCCTCACACAATCTTTGATGCCACACTTCAGGTTCACATCATAGCGTGCAGGGAGCCTCCTGTCTGCCATCACACTATACATGCACTCAAGACGATCATGCTGCACTTGCGCCCTTCACCCGCGTAAGTATAGCAACATTGTTTCATGGAGTAGTTCTCTCGTTATTGTTTTCAGTTAAATAAAAATCACAGAGAACTTCTATAATTCACTCGCCCCCTCTTTAAAAACTTACTATACACAGAAAAAGGGCTAAGACAAATTCGTTCTCCTAAAGCCCAAAAAGTTGAACCTCTCAAACATCTTCTTATGACTATATGGTTTCTATGACAACATTGTATCTGAAGACTGTTAGACACACTCCCCAGGCCGCTCTCTCTCTCTCTCTCTCTCTCTCTCTCTCTCTCTCTCTCTCTCTCTCTCTCTCTCTCTCTCACTGTTTCTCGTTTGCATTACTGTTGCAAAATCTCCTGGCAGCCTTCACACTCAACTACTGGGTAAATAGGAGACATGAAATAATAGATGGGGTAAGTAGCGCGATCTGGCACCTGTGACTTACTGTGGTAAGTAGCGCCATCTGGCACCTGTGACTTACTGTGGTAAGCAGCGCCATCTGGCACCTGTGACTTACTGTAGTAAGCAGCGCCATCTGGCACCTGTGACTTACTGTGGTAAGTAGCGCCATCTGGCACCTATGACTTACTGTGGTAAGTAGCGCCATCTGGCACCTGTGACTTACTGTAGTAAGCAGCGCCATCTGGCACCTGTGACTTACTGTGGTAAGTAGCGCCATCTGGCACCTATGACTTACTGTGGTAAGTAGCGCCATCTGGCACCTGTGACTTACTGTGGTAAGTAGCGCCATCTGGCACCTGTGACTTACTGTGGTAAGTAGCGCCATCTGGCACCTGTGACTTACTGGGGTAAGTAGCGCCATCTGGCACCTGTGACTTACTGTGGTAAGCAGCGCCATCTGGCACCTGTGACTTACTGTAGTAAGTAGCGCCATCTGGCACCTATGACTTACTGTGGTAAGTAGCGCCATCTGGCACCTGTGACTTACTGTGGTAAGTAGCGCCATCTGGCACCTGTGACTTACTGTGGTAAGTAGCGCCATCTGGCACCTGTGACTTACTGTGGTAAGCAGCGCCATCTGGCACCTGTGACTTACTGTAGTAAGTAGCGCCATCTGGCACCTATGACTTACTGTGGTAAGTAGCGCCATCTGGCACCTGTGACTTACTGTGGTAAGTAGCGCCATCTGGCACCTGTGACTTACTGTGGTAAGCAGCGCCATCTGGCACCTGTGACTTACTGTAGTAAGTAGCGCCATCTGGCACCTGTGACTTACTGGGGTAAGTAGCGCCATCTGGCACCTGTGACTTACTGTAGTAAGTAGCGCCATCTGGCACCTGTGACTTACTGTGGTAAGTTGCGCCATCTGGCACCTGTGACTTACTGTAGTAAGTAGCGCCATCTGGCACCTGTGACTTACTGTGGTAAGTAGCGCCATCTGGCACCTATGACTTACTGTGGTAAGTAGCGCCATCTGGCACCTGTGACTTACTGTGGTAAGTAGCGCCATCTGGCACCTGTGACTTACTGTGGTAAGTAGCGCCATCTGGCACCTGTGACTTACTGGGGTAAGTAGCGCCATCTGGCACCTGTGACTTACTGTGGTAAGCAGCGCCATCTGGCACCTGTGACTTACTGTAGTAAGTAGCGCCATCTGGCACCTATGACTTACTGTGGTAAGTAGCGCCATCTGGCACCTGTGACTTACTGTGGTAAGTAGCGCCATCTGACACCTGTGACTTACTGTGGTAAGTAGCGCCATCTGGCACCTGTGACTTACTGTGGTAAGCAGCGCCATCTGGCACCTGTGACTTACTGTAGTAAGTAGCGCCATCTGGCACCTATGACTTACTGTGGTAAGTAGCGCCATCTGGCACCTGTGACTTACTGTGGTAAGTAGCGCCATCTGGCACCTGTGACTTACTGTGGTAAGCAGCGCCATCTGGCACCTGTGACTGTAGTAAGTAGCGCCATCTGGCACCTGTGACTTACTGGGGTAAGTAGCGCCATCTGGCACCTGTGACTTACTGTAGTAAGTAGCGCCATCTGGCACCTGTGACTTACTGTGGTAAGTTGCGCCATCTGGCACCTGTGACTTACTGTGGTAAATAGCGCCATCTGGCACCTGTGACTTACTGTGGTAAGTAGCGCCACCTTGCACCTGTGACTTACTGGGGTAAGTAGCGCCATCTGGCACCTGTGACTTACTGGGGTAAGTAGCGCCATCTGGCACTTGAGTCGTATGCTAGTAGGCTCACCAGTCACAACGTAATCACAGCATTATGGTTGCGTCATTGGAACGTCCAAATAACGTCGTGTGTTGAGCGCGCCCGACTTGATGCTAGCGCCGCGGTCCAAGAAACCAATACTCCACAGCTTTTTGAACAAACAAACATCGCCATTAACGAATTATGTCTTTCCTTTGAGTGTGTTGCAGCGATGTCATAATATTATTGGTTAATAAAAGTCAACCGAACGTCTCTGAGAGCTTGCAATATTAGTGGTGCACCTGAAGCGTTGCCAGGGCACTGGGACCCGCCTGTTTGGTGGGCAGCCTGTTTGGTGGGCAGCCTGTTTGGTGGGCAGCCTGTTTGGTGGGCAGCCTGTTTGGGGGGCAGCCTGTTTGGTGGGCAGCCTGTTTGGGGGGCAGCCTGTTTGGGGGCAGCCTGTTTGGTGGGCAGCCTGTTTGGGGGGCAGCCTGTTTGGTGGGCAGCCTGTTTGGGGGGCAGCCTGTTTGGGGGGCAGCCTGTTTGGTGGGCAGCCTGTTTGGGGGGCAGCCTGTTTGGGGGGCAGCCTGTTTGGTGGGCAGCCTGTTTGGGGGGCAGCCTGTTTGGTGGGCAGCCTGTTTGGTGGGCAGCCTGTTTGGGGGGCAGCCTGTTTGGTGGGCAGCCTGTTTGGTGGGCAGCCTGTTTGGGGGGCAGCCTGTTTGGTGGGCAGCCTGTTTGGGGGGCAGCCTGTTTGGGGGGCAGCCTGTTTGGTGGGCAGCCTGTTTGGTGGGCAGCCTGTTTGGTGGGCAGCCTGTTTGGGGGGCAGCCTGTTTGGGGGGCAGCCTGTTTGGTGGGCAGCCTGTTTGGGGGGCAGCCTGTTTGGGGGGCAGTCTGGTGTCTGCCTTGCTCAGCTGTGTGGACCCGGCCACGGGGCAGGTGGCGCCCTCAGTGACTTGCACTCTCGCTTGCATTTACACCTGTCACTGTGCAACTCTCACTCTCCCTTACATTCACACCTGTCACCGTCACTGTGCAACTCTCACTCTCCCTTACATTCACACCTGTCACCGTCACTGTGCAACTCTCACTCTCGCTTGCATTCACATCTGGTGGCAATGGTATTGCAGGTGGTGGAGGGCAGGTGGTTGAGGGCAGGTGGTGGAGGGCAGGTGGTGGAGGGCAGGTGGCACGCGTGCTAACACACCACCTGCGACACCCGCGGACTGTGTTATGGAACACGACCCCTCTAAGTAACCCCCCCCCCCCTTACTCTTCCCTAGCCATCCGCCGAAGGATGCTGAGAGGTCGTAGTTGCCAGCAGTGTTAGCTCTCTCCCTCTCCCTCGCTCTCCTCGCTCTCTGTTATCTCTCTCGCTATCTCTCTGCGTCTCTCGCTCTCCCGCTCCCCGTGCCTCGTCTCACACCGTGAGGGAGGAGGTCGGTGGTGTGTATCCAAGGCAACAACAACAACAACAGCAGCTCACCTCTTCGGCCGCACCTCCTCAACTTCCTCCTCCAGGTTGACCTGTACCTCTCTCACCCCCCCCCCTGCCTCCCCACCCCACCCTCTCCCACCCTACCCCCACCACACACACACACACACACACACACACGCACAAACACACGCACACATTTAATTATTCACTCTCTCTCGTTTACTCATCTTCTCGACCGGTTGTATGCTTTCATTAGATTAACTCTCCCTCTTACACACATCCTCCTTCCCTGCGCTCACGCACCTTACCTTGCTTTGATTTCGGGGCTCGACGTCCTCGGGGCCCGGTCCCCGACCTGGCCGACTCCCCCCCCCCCACTCACATTTGCTAAGTCACAAACACTCTTGCCCATTGACCCACTCTTGACTGCTTTCTCACTACCTCCCAGCACTGTCCTTGGGGACCCACACTAACATAAAATACACTGTTCGCAACAACAATTGAACAACGATACTTTGTTTAATAGCAAACTCTAACTCACGCTGCTAACGAGCACTAACCCACACACCCCTGATTATTACCCTAACACTAACCCACAATACACTGATCACTGGTCTAACACTAGCCCACAATACACTGACCCACAATACACTGATCACTGGTCTAACACTAGCCCACAATACACTAATCACTGGTCTAACACTAGCCCACAATACGCTGATCACTGGTCTAACATTAACCCACAATACACTGATCACTGGTCTAACATTAACCCACAATACACTGATCACTGGTCTAACATTAACCCACAATACACTGATCACTGGTCTAACACTAGCCCACAATACACTGATCACTGGTCTAACACTAACCCACAATACACTGATCACTGGTCTAACACTAACCCACAATACACTGATCACTGGTCTAACACTAACCCACAATACACTGATCACTGGTCTAACACTAACCCACAATACACTGATCACTGGTCTAACACTAACCCACAATACACTGATCACTGGTCTAACACTAACCCACAATACACTGATCACTGGTCTAACACTAACCCACAATACACTGATCACTGGTCTAACACTAACCCACAATACACTGATCACTGGTCTAACACTAACCCACAATACACTGATCACTGGTCTAACACTAACCCACAATACACTGATCACTGGTCTAACACTAACCCACAATACACTGATCACTGGTCTAACACTAACCCACAATACACTGATCACTGGTCTAACACTAACCCACAATACACTGATCACTGGTCTAACACTAACCCACAATACACTGATCACTGGTCTAACACTAACCCACAATACACTGATCACTGGTCTAACACTAGCCCACAATACACTGATCACTGGTCTAACACTAACCCACAATACACTGATCACTGGTCTAACACTAACCCACAATACACTGATCACTGGTCTAACACTAACCCACAAACTCGTGTGACAATATGAAGAACGCAGATGGATGGAAGTGGTGAATATCTTCAAGGCAGGAATGTGAGGGGTTCCTTCGGTTCAATTACCTCTCCCCTCATTCCTTACCTCTCCCCATCTATTATAAACTATAAGGGTTCAAGGGATGAGAATACACCGGACAGATCACCAGCTAAGAGATGCCTCTCTAGCCTCAGCACCTTTTAAAAATGTCAACTAGGCCTTACTTCGTTATGGAGAGTTTCACAGCTGTATATTAAATTTATGCTGGACTGCCTTCACATTAGCAATGATGAGAATTTAGAGCCATCTGAATGACATTTGCGACTCTGGACAACGGCTCACGGTGCCTGTAACACTCGTTAGTGCCACGAGACAAGCCACGTGATGAGAGGAATATAAAATAATGAGTTCTGTGTACAAAGGTATATTGAGATCTTGGTAATGACTCTCCCTTCTTCAGTCGAGGCTTCCGTTCCTCGCTGGGAAAAACATTCGTTCACAAAGTGCAATAATTTTACTTTTTGATCTACACATTGCATAGAAAAGGTATTTTTGGTCCCTGTCAATTTGTCGTCTGGCCTCTTGATAACTCCGGGTTTTATATGATTCTCGCAGTTGTAGCTCAATAACTTCAATTTCCCTACAGAGTCTTCCTCATTGTTTATGGCAGAGAGCGCGGCGTTTGAGTCGTTCCTTGAAGTGTTTTGTTCGTCTAAAGAGCACAGCTCTCGTTCCAGTGCTCATCCTTTCTTCTTTATTCTTACTGGTATGTGAGTTGAGCATGTTGGTTGATAACTTGTTGATGGGGAGTTGTTCTACTCCCCAAGCCCGGCCCGAGGCCAGGCTTGACCTCTGCTCTTCTCTGGTTCTATTCTGCATTTTCTTCCATATCGTTCACTCCAGTATGTTGTTATTTTACTGTGTAGATTTGGTACCTGGCCCTCCAGTATCTTCCAGGTGTATAATATTTGATATCTCTCTCGTCTTCTTTCTAGTGAGTACATTTGGAGGGCTTTGAGACGTGAGTTGTGCCACTGTGCCTGTTCTCTCGGGGTAGTGGAACAAGCCTCGACGCGCACACTACAACAGTACAAGGTCGTCAACACGAAAGGTAACTACATAGCGCAGATAACGTCGGTGATGATAATGGCCAGACATCAACATGAAACTGTGACCACGAGAGGCGCGGACGGTGGGAGTGACGGCCTTGTTATTAGTGACACTGGTGGGGGCCCTCACCCCCGGGGTACTGGTGGGACACTGGTGGGGGCCCTCACCCCCGGGGTACTGGTGGGACACTGGTGGGGGCCCTCACCACCGGGGTACTGGTGTGACACTGGTGGGGGCCCTCACCCCCGGGGTACTGGTGGGACACTGGTGGGGGCCCTCACCACCGGGGTACTGGTGTGACACTGGTGGGGGCCCTCACCCCCGGGGTACTGGTGGGACACTGGTGGGGGCCCTCACCACCGGAGTACTGGTGGGACACTGGTGGGGGCCCTCACCCCCGGGGTACTGGTGGGACACTGGTGGGGGCCCTCACCCCCGGGGTACTGGTGGGACACTGGTGGGGGCCCTCACCACCGGGGTACTGGTGGGACACTGGTGGGGGCCCTCACCCCCGGGGTACTGGTGGGACACTGGTGGGGGCCCTCACCCCCGGGGTACTGGTGGGGGCCCTCACCACCGGGGTACTGGTGGGACACTGGTGGGGGCCCTCACCACCGGGGTACTGGTGGGACACTGGTGGGGGCCCTCACCCCCGTGGTACTGGTGGGGGCCCTCACCACCGGGGTACTGGTGGGACACTGGTGGGGGCCCTCAACCCCGTGGTACTGGTGTGACACTGGTGGGGGCCCTCACCACCGGGGTACTGGTGGGGGGCCCTCACCACCGGGGTACTGGTGGGGGCCCCTCACCACCGGGGTACTGGTGTGACACTGGTGGGGCCGTCACCACCAGGGTACTGGTGTGACACTGGTGGGGGCCCCTCACCACCGGGGTACTGGTGTGACACTGGTGGGGGCCCTCACCACCGGGGTACTGGTGTGACACTGGTGGGGGCCCTCACCACCGGGGTACTGGTGTGACACTGGTGGGGCCGTCACCACCAGGGTACTGGTGTGACACTGGTGGGGGCCCTCACCACCGGGGTACTGGTGGGGGCCCTCACCACCGGGGTACTGGTGGGACACTGGTGGGGGCCCCCACCACCGTGTGTGAGAGGAACAACAGTCACCAGCAGACGCACCAAACACCTCACGAGTCTCGGGGGAAAGTACCAGTACAGAGGCAGGCGAGGCACCACACACCATCAACAATACCGTTGCCAGAACCTTTCTATGTCGCTAATAACACAATAAAACCACCGTTCTGATGGTTCCGAGGATCTACGCCTCTGCGGCCCGTTCTCTGACCAGGCCTCCTGGTTGATGGTCAAGTTCTTGGACGCGGTTGCTCGCAGTCTAGCGTATGACTCACAGCCTGGTTGATCAGGTATCCTGTCGAGGTGTTTACTGAGTTCTCTCTTTAACACCGCGAAATGCCGGCTAGTTATGTTGTTTATGTGTAGCTCCAGCGTGTTGAACAGTCTTGGGCCTAGGGCGCGTGGCAGGGTGAACACACACCCTGCCAGCGGGTGTAGTATGAACACACACCCTGCCAGTGGGTGTAGTATGAACACACACTCTGCCAGTGGGTGTAGTATGAACACACCCTTCCAGCGGGTGTAGTAACAACACACACCCTGCCAGCAGGTGTAGTAACAACACACACCCTGCCAGCAGGTGTAGTAACAACACACACCCTGCCAGCAGGTGTAGTAACAACACACACCCTGCCAGCAGGTGTAGTAACAACACACACCCTGCCAGCAGGTGTAGTAACAACACACACCCTGCCAGCAGGTGTAGTAACAACACACACCCTGCCAGCAGGTGTAGTAACAACACACACCCTGCCAGCAGGTGTAGTAACAACACACACCCTGCCAGCGGGTGTAGTAACAACACACACCCCGCCAGTGGGAGAAGTACCAACACACACACTACACACACCACACTACACACACTGCACTACACACACCACACTACACACACTGCACTACACACACCACACTACACACACTGCACTACACACACCACACTACACACACCACACTACCCACACCACACTACACACACCGCACTACACACACCGCACTACACACACTGCACTACACACACCACACTACACACACTACACTACACACACCACACTACACACACCACACTACACACACTACACACACCACACTACACACACCACACTACACACACTGCACTACACACACTGCACTACACACTACACGTCAACAATACCACTGGAAAATCAGAGACTGGAAGAAAGTCCATGACGCCCTGTCGAATAAATTCCCCGGAGCGGGCGACAGCAGCGCCACCCGACACGGTGGCCGCGGCAAGAAACATGATTATGTATACAAATAAATGGGGGGGGGGGGAGCCATGGGGCCAGGCTATGAAGGGCTTGTGATGGAGGTGACAGTAAGGGTACATGAGAGGCAACACAGTAAGGGTACATGAGAGGCAACACAGTAAGGGAAAAATGAGAGGCAGCACAGTAAGGGTACATGAGAGGCAGCACAGTAAGGGATACATGAGAGGCAACACAGTAAGGGATACATGAGAGGCAACACAGTAAGGGTACATGAGAGGCAGCACAGTAAGGGTACATGAGAGGCATCACAGTAAGGGTACATGAGAGGCAGCTCAGTAAGGGTACATGAGAGGCAGCACAGTAAGGGTACATGAGAGGCAGCACAGTAAGGGTACATGAGAGGCATCACAGTAAGGGAACATGAGAGGCAGCACAGTAAGGGTACATGAGAGGCAACACAATAAGGGTACATGAGAGGCATCACAGTAAGGGTACATGAGAGGCATCACAGTAAGGGTACATGAGAGGCAACACAGTAAGGGTACATGAGAGGCAGCACAGTAAGGGTACATGAGAGGCATCACAGTAAGGGGTACATGAGAGGCAACACAATAAGGGTACATGAGAGGCAGCACAGTAAGGGTACATGAGAGGCAGTACAGTAAGGGTACATGAGAGGCAGCACAGTAAGGGTACATGAGAGGCAGTACAGAAATGGTACACGAGAGGCAGCACAGTAAGGGTACATGAGAGGCAGTACAGAAATGGTACACGAGAGGCAGCACAGTAAGGGTACATGAGAGGCAGTACAGTAATGGTACACGAGAGGCATCACAGTAAGGGTACATGAGAGGCAGCACAGTAAGGGTACATGAGAGGCAGTACAGTAATGGTACACGAGAGGCATCACAGTAAGGGTACATGAGAGGCAGCTCAGTAAGGGTACACGAGAGGCAGCACAGTAAGGGTACATGAGAGGCAGCACAGTAAGGGTACATGAGAGGCAGCACAGTAAGGGTACATGAGAGGCAACACAGTAAGGGTACATGAGAGGCAGCTCAGTAAGGGTACACGAGAGGCAGCACAGTAAGGGTACATGAGAGGCAGTACAGTAAGGGTACATGAGAGGCAGCACAGTAAGGGTACATGAGAGGCAGCACAGTAAGGGTACACGAGAGGCAACACAGTAAGGGTACATGAGAGGCATCACAGTAAGGGTACACGAGAGGCAACACAGTAAGGGTACATGAGAGGCAACACAGTAAGGGTACATGAGAGGCAACACAGTAAGGGTACACGAGAGGCATCACAGTAAGGGTACATGAGAGGCATCACAGTAAGGGTACACGAGAGGCAACACAGTAAGGGTACATGAGAGGCAACACAGTAAGGGTACATGAGAGGCAACACAGTAAGGGTACATGAGAGGCATCACAGTAAGGGTACACGAGAGGCAACACAGTAAGGGTACATGAGAGGCAACACAGTAAGGGTACACGAGAGGCATCACAGTAAGGGTACATGAGAGGCATCACAGTAAGGGTACACGAGAGGCAACACAGTAAGGGTACACGAGAGGCATCACAGTAAGGGTACATGAGAGGCATCACAGTAAGGGTACACGAGAGGCAACACAGTAAGGGTACATGAGAGGCAACACAGTAAGGGTACACGAGAGGCAACACAGTAAGGGTACATGAGAGGCAACACAGTAAGGGTACACGAGAGGCAACACAGTAAGGGTACATGAGAGGCAACACAGTAAGGGTACATGAGAGGCAACACAGTAAGGGAAAATTAACCAGAGGGATCCACTTTCTCTACGAGAGCTCCATGTAAGGGCTGGACACGGTACTGGTTCTGCACGAGCGGCCCCAAGCATCACCCCTCACTCGCCCCCCCACCCGCCCCAACACCCCCTCACCCTCCCCCCCGCCCCACCACCCCTAAAACACCCCCAGCCTCTGTCCTCCCTCCCATACCCCAGCCCATCGTGAAGCCTCCCTGCCTAAGTGATGCCTAACTCATGTATGCTGAAATACTAGTGAAGACCTCTCACACACTCACAGCTCCCTGACAAGAGAGAGCTAGTATAGCTTACCTGCCAACACCCACACATCGTGTCAGCAAGGCGGACAGCCCGCCTGCTTCCATATACTCTATGCCTCTCCCTCCTCTTTACTCCCTCCCCCCCCCAAAAAAAAAACAAATATGCCTCCTTCCTCTTCCATATACACCGTACAGTTCCGCCTCCATTCAACACAGCAAGTGGCATGTGGCTGAGTGGACAGCGCACGGGACTCGTAATCCTAGGGACCGGGAATCGATCCTCGGCTGATGGCGGAAACAAATGGGTAGAGTTTCTTTCACCGTGATGCACCTGTTCCCTAGCAATAAATAGGTACCTGGGAGTTAGACAGCTGTTACGGAGCTGCTTCCTGGGTGTGTTTGTGTGTTTGTGTGTGTGTGTGTGTGTGTGTGTGTGTGTGTGTGTGTGTGTGTGTGTGTGTGTGTGTGTGTGTGTGTGTGTGTGTGTTGGAGCAATATATGTAGTAGACATAACAGAGGAAAAAACTGATCGGTTGGAAAGACGGGGTCCAAGAGCTAATACCTCGATTCTGCAGGCACAAATAGTAAATACACATTCGGGTGTAGAAGTCTAAAGACTTCGGGTTCGGTTCTGGACGAAGGAAGAAAAAAATACCTGTATTCAGAGTTTCTTTAACCTGATGCCTCTGTTCACTTAGTAGCCGGTCGGTCACAACCAATCACTATACACGCTCCTCTTTCCTTAACTGACCTCTCCTACCTCGCCCCCCCCGCCCCCCTTATTCCCAGTACCCACTCACACTGCCCCCCCCGTGCCCACACTCACGCTGCCCCCCCGTGCCCACACTCACGCTGCCCCCCCGTGCCCACACTCACGCTGCCCTCCCCCCTCCCGTGCCCACACTCACGCTGCCCCCCCCGTGCCCACACTCACGCTGCCCCCCTCCCGTGCCCACACTCACGCTGCCCCCCCCTCCGTGCCCACACTCACGCTGCCCCCCCCGTGCCCACACTCACGCTGCCCCCCCCCGTGCCCACACTCACGCTGCCCCCCCGTGCCCACACTCACGCTGCCCCCCCCGTGCCCACACTCACGCTGCCCCCCCTCCCGTGCCCACACTCACGCTGCCCCCCCCGTGCCCACACTCACGCTGCCCCCCCCGTACCCACACTCACGCTGCCCCCCCCGTACCCACACTCACGCTGCCCCCCCCCGTACCCACACTCACGCTGCCCCCCCTCCCGTGCCCACACTCACGCTGCCCCCCCCTCCCGTGCCCACACTCACGCTGCCCCCCCCCGTACCCACACTCACGCTGCCCCCCCCGTACCCACACTCACGCTGCCCCCCCCCGTACCCACACTCACGCTGCCCCCCCCGTACCCACACTCACGCTGCCCCCCCTCCCGTGCCCACACTCACGCTGCCCCCCCCGTACCCACACTCACGCTGC
>NC_091170.1:43911398-43924374 GCF_040958095.1 Procambarus clarkii | reverse complement strand
GACGTGGCTGCTCGCAGTCAGACACATGAATCACAGCCTGGTTTATCAGGTATCTTTTGGAGGTGCTTACCGAGTTTTCTTTTGAGCGACGTTAGAGGTTGACTAGTTATTCTCCTTATGTTTAGAGGGAGAATGCTGAAAACTCTTGGGGCCCTCGATGTTAATAGTTCTCTCTCAGCAATAGGTGAAATATTGCAATAGGTACTATTGCAGATGTGCGATAGGTACTATTGCACCTCTGCTTTTCAACAGGGCTACTGTGCACTTCCTGCCATGCTGCCCGGTCTCATGAGGAGTTATGTCGTGCGCAGATTTGGAGTCCATCAACTATTTTCCTAAGTTTAAATTATGTTATCTCTCGCCTTCGCTCTAGAGAGTGCAGGTTTTAACATTTTAGTCAGTCCCAATAATTTATATGTTTTACCGAGTGGATTACAGCAGTAAAAGATTGTTGCACTTCCAGCAATGTCTCCATCACTGAATGGGCTGTTACTGTGCAACGATATGCCACTCTAGGGGGTACTAGAGTCTTACAAAGCCTGATGACCAGACCACACACTAGAATGTGAAGGGACGACGACGTTTCGGTCCGTCCTGGACCATTCTCAAGTCGATACCCCCTGCCGATACCGAATCGACTTGAGAATGGTCCAGGACGGACCGAAACGTCGTCGTCCCTTCACATTCTAGTGTGTGGTCTGGTCATCATACTTTAGCCACGTTATTGTGACTCATCGCCTGCTTACAAAGCCTCTTCATTGGTCTGACATTTGTTTGAAATCTTAAATGACTGCTTGAAGACGCAGCCTTCTTTGGTTTTCACTTTCTTGGAAAAACTAATATCCGGTGCTAGAGCCGGCGGGATTAGCAGTGTAGAACTTAGTACAAAGGTCATGTTTTACACGCGTTTTGAACGGTGCGTGCGTGTACTCGTGTGTATTCATCTACTAGTATTCATATACTTGTGCCTGCAGGGTTGAGCTGTTAGCTCTTGGACCCTGCCTTTCTAGCTATCGGTTGTCTAATGCACCTATTTTCCCTACTGTATCTACCATATATTTATATCTATATATCTACAACCAAGTGGGCATGTGAAGGCATAGACGACGTTGGTTTCTTTCAAGGCGTTCTGTTTGGTGTCTGGACAGTTCTTCATGATAAGATTGGCCGTTTTCTTGTTTTTGTACTAAGTGTCTTTGAGGATAATGTTCCTATTATTCAATTTCTTTCTTTATTTTGCACCCCATACCCAACCCTTGGGCGGTGGTGTAAAGGGGTACAGAGGCACATAATCGGTTCAGGAACTGAACCCTCTAGTTCGTTTAGCTAAGCAAATAACAATCTGTTGATGCTATTTTCACAATTATTAATGTTACATATACTTGTACACATACTCATGCATACATATTATTTATATATATATATATATATATATATATATATATATATATATATATATATATATATATATATATATATATATATATATATACACACACATCAATTAATAATATCTTTCAGGACACTTTCCTCCATTTTATGAGCCGTCGAAAAGAAGTTCCTATAAAACAGTCTAATAGAAGGAACAAGTGTTGTGTTAGTTGATTCTTCAGAGGTTGCATGGCGTTTCACCTTTCTTTTGATAACGTCTTTAACATAACCGTTAGAGAAGTCATTGTTGACTAGGACCTGACTTACCCTATGCAGTTCTTCGTCGACCTGCTTCCAACCAGAGCTGTGAGTGAGAGCTCGGTCGACATAAGCTTTGACAACACTCCTCTTGTACCTGTTTGGGCAGTCGCTATTGGCAGTAAGGCACATTCCTATGTTCGTTTCCTTAGTGTAGACTGGAGTGTGGAAACCATCATTCCTTTCCATGACTATTTCATCCAGAAAGGGCAGCTTCCCATTACTCTTCATCTCGTAAGTGAAACTTAACACCGAATTTTGCTCGAATGCCTCCTTCAGCTGCTGCAAACGTCTGACATCAGGTACCTGAATAAATATGTCGTCAACGTACCTGCAGTATATGGCGGGTTTCAAGTCCATGTCAACTATGACCCTCTGCTCTATGGTACCCAGGTAGAAGTTCGCAAACAGGACACCTAGGGAAGAATCCATGGCGACCCCATCTACTTGTTTATACATTTGCCCATCGGGACTCAAGAAGGGTGCCTCTTTGGTGTAGGTTTCGAGTAGCTTTTTGTGTATGCTCTCTGGTATGTCCAGAAGGATACAACTGGATCACGATACACTGTCCATCATCATCCTGATTGTTTCGTCCACAGGCACGTTGATAAACAGTGACTCCAAATCCAGAAAGGCACAAGGCACATAAGGAGTCAGCAAGCAGTTGAGTCACTTAGCCAGTCTGTATGTGGGTGTGGGTATCTGGCTGATGACTGGCCGAAGTGGGTTTCCAGGCTTGTGGGTCTTGACATTCCCATATACGTAACCAGGTTTGTATTCCCCGATAACCTTTGGCAAGTGAAGTCCAGATTTCTTGGCGTTCACAGTTTCAATCAATCTGTTTACCTTCGTTTTCAATTCGGTTGTAGTGCCCTTCGTTCCCCTTTGGAATTTAGTTTGGTTGGAGAGGATGAGGTTCATTTTTGCCAGATATTACAAACACTGACACTGCAAGTGTCAGTGGGTCGGCTCCTTCAATCTCTCTCGGCAGTTAAGCCCTTACGATCTGAGGCTACTCATGCAGCTCTGTCTAATTACCTCAGTGTAACTACTGGAGGAGAGGTGAGGTGGCGGGGCTCCGCCTCCGCTACGGTGTTTCCTCCCATGCTATTATCTAACCACTTGGGCTGGACGGTAGAGCGACGGCCTAACTTCATTCAGGTCGGCGTTCATTCCCCGATCGTCCAAATGGTTGGGCACCATTCCATCCCCCCGTCCCATCCCAAATCCTTATCCTGACCCCTTCCAAGTGCTATATAGTCGTAATGGCTTCGCGCTTCCCCCTGCTAATTCCCTCCCTCCCATCGGGAGCCAAGGTGGCTCCCGTCCGCCTGAGAGGGGAAGGGGAGGACAAGAAAGAAGAGGAGCTGGGAAGTACTGGAAGAGGCAGACCTAAGCTAGGAATAAAGGAGGAAGGGGCACCGGAGGACAACAGAGACCAAGAGGCAATAACGCTGCAGCTGTGGGAGGAAAAAGTGAAGGACAAATGAGGAGGTAAGACCGTGGAGGAGATGGCTGACCTGGGGGGCCTCAGCACCCCAAGGACGGTGCTGGGGTGCACACGGTGCTGGGGTGCACACTGTGCTGGGGTGTACACGGTGCTGGGGTGCACACTGTGCTGGGGTGTACACGGTGCTGGGGTGCACACGGTGCTGGGGTGCACACGGTGCTGGGGTGTACACGGTGCTGGGGTGCACACGGTGCTGGGGTGCACACGGTGCTGGGGTGTACACGGTACTGGGGTGCACACTGTGCTGGGGTGTACACGGTGCTGGGGTGCACACGGTGCTGGGGTGCACACGGTGCTGGGGTGTACACGGTACTGGGGTGCACACTGTGCTGGGGTGTACACGGTGCTGGGGTGCACACGGTGCTGGGGTGCACACGGTGCTGGAGTGCACACGCTGCTGGGGTGCACACGCTGCTGGGGTGCACACGCTGCTGGGGTGCACACGGTGCTGGGGTGCACACGCTGCTGGGGTGCACACTGTGCTGGGGTGCACACGGTGCTGGGGTGCACACGGTGTACACGGTACTGGGGTGCACACTGTGCTGGGGTGTACACGCTGCTGGGGTGTACACGGTACTGGGATGTTCACTGTGCTGGGGTGCACACGCTGCTGGGGTGTACACGGTGCTGGGGTGCACACGCTGCTGGGGTGCACACTGTGCTGGGGTGCACACGGTGCTGGGGTGCACACGGTGTACACGGTACTGGGGTGCACACTGTGCTGGGGTGTACACGTACTGGGATGTTCACTGTGCTGGGGTGCACACGGTGCTGGGGTGCACACGCTGCTGGCGTGTACACGGTGCTGTGGTGTACACGGTGCTGGGGTGCACACGGTGCTGGGGTGCACACGGTGCTGGGGTGCACACTGTGCTGGGGTGTACACGGTACTGGGGTGTTCACTGTGCTGGGGTGCACACGGTGCTGGGGTGCACACGCTGCTGGGGTGTACACGGTGCTGGGGTGTACACGGTGCTGGGGTGTACACGGTGTTGGGGTGTACACGGTGTTGGGGTGTACACGGTGCTGTGGTGTACACGGTACTGGGGTGCACACTGTACTGGGGTGCACACTGTGCAGGGGGTGCACACGCTGCTGGGGTGTACACGGTGTTGGGGTGTACACGGTGTTGGGGTGTACACGGTGCTGGGGTGCACACTGTACTGGGGTGTACACGGTGCTGGGGTGCACACGGTACTGGGGTGCACACGGTACTGGGGTGTACACGGTACTGGGGTGCACACGGTACTGGGGTGCACACGGTACTGGGGTGCACACGGTACTGGGGTGTACACGGTACTGGGGTGTACACGTTGCTGGGGTGCACACGTTGCTGGGGTGCACACGTTGCTGGGGTCACACGGTACTGGGGTGTACACGTTGCTGGGGTGTATACGTTGCTGGGATGTACACGTTGCTGGGGTGTACACGTTGCTGGGGTGTACACGTTGCTGGGGTGTACACGGTACTGGGGTGCACACGGTATTGGGGTGCACACGGTACTTGGGACGGTACTGGGGTGCACACGGTACTGGGGTGTACACGGTACTGGGGTGTACACGGTACTGGGGTGTACACGCTGCTGGTGTGCACAGTGCACACGCTCATGGGGTAGTTACCTGTTTGATGGGGTTCTGGGAGTTGTGAAAGTTTGATCCACCAGGCTGTTGCTTGGAGCGGCCCTCAGGCCCACATACCCACCACAGCCCGGTTGGTCCGGAATTTCTTTTAGAAAACAGCCTAGTTTCCTCTTGAAGATGTCCACGGTTGTTCCGGCAATATTTCTTATAGTCGCTGGGAGGACGTTGAACAACCGCGGACCTCTGAAGTTTATACAGTGTTCTCTGATTGTACCTATGGCACCTCTGCTCTTCACTGGTTCTATTCTGCATTTTCTTCCATATCGTTCACTCCAGTACGTTGTTATTTTACTGTGTAGATTAGGGACCTGGCCTTCCAGTATTTTCCATGTGTATATTATTTGGTATCTCTCTCGTGTCTCCTTTCTACTGAGTACAATTGGAGAGCTTTGAGACGATCCCAATAATTTAGGTGCTTTATCGCGTCTATGTGTGCCGTATATGTTCTCTGTATTCCCTCTATTTCAGCAATCTCTCCTGCTCTGAGGGGGGAAGTGAGTACTGAGCAGTACTCAAGACGGGACAAAACAAGTGACTTGAACAGTACAAGCATCGTGATGGGATCCCTGGATTTGAAAGTTCTCGTAATCCATCCTATCATTTTTCTGACTGACGCAATATTTGCTTGGTTATGCTCCCTAAACGTTAGATCGTCGTACATTATTATTCCCAAATCCTTGACATGCTGTTTTCCTACTATGGGCAGATTCGATTGTGTTTTGTACCCTGTATTATGTTCCAGATCCTCATTTTTACCGTACCTGAGTACCTGGAATTTATCACTGTTAAACATCATGTTATTTTCTGATGCCCAGTCGAAAACTTTATAAATATCAGCTTGAAGTTTTTCAATGTCCTCAGCCGATGTAATTTTCATACTGATTTTTGTGTCATCTGCAAAGGATGATACGAAGCTGTGACTTGTATTTTTGTCTATATCTGATATGAGAATAAGAAACAGCAGTGGTGCAAGGACTGTACCTTGAGGTACAGAGCTTTTAACTGCGCTTGGACTCGATTTGATTTGACTGACTGTTACTCTTTGTGTTCTGTTCAACAGGAAATTAAGCATCCAGCGTCCTACTTTACCAGTTATTCCCATTAACCTCATTTTATGTGCTATCACCCCACGGTCACATTTGTCGAATGCCTTTGCAAAGTCTGTGTATACTACATCTGTATTTTGCTTTTCTTCTAGAGCTTCTGTGATTTTGTCAGTGGTTGAGTAACTGTGACAGACAGGATCTGCCCGTTAGGGGGTGTACAAGTTAGGGGGTGTACAAGTTAGGGGGTGTACAAGTTAGGGGGTGTACAAGTTAGGGGGTGTACAAGTTAGGGGGTGTACAAGTTAGGGGTGTACAAGCAGGTGTACAAGTTAGGGGGTGTACAAGTTAGGGGGTGTACAAGTTAGGGGGTGTACAAGTAAGGGGTGTACAAGTTAGGGGTGTACAAGCAGGTGTACAAGTTAGGGGGTGTACAAGTTAGGGGGTGTACAAGTTAGGGGGTGTACAAGTTAGGGGGTGTACAAGTTAGGGGGTGTACAAGTTAGGGGGTGTACAAGTTAGGGGGTGTACAAGTTAGGGGGTGTACAAGTTAGGGGGTGTACAAGTTAGGGGGTGTACAAGTTAGGGGTGTACAAGCAGGTGTACAAGTTAGGGGTGTACAAGTTAGGGGTGTACAAGCAGGTGTACAAGTTAGAGGGTGTACACGTTAGGGGTGTACAAGCAGGTGTACACGTTAGGGGTGTACAAGCAGGTGTACACGTTAGGGGTGTACAAGCAGGTGTACACGTTAGGGGTGTACAAGCAGGTGTACACGTTAGGGGTGTACAAGCAGGTGTACACGTTAGGGGTGTACAAGCAGGTGTACACGTTAGGGGTGTACAAGCAAGTGTACACGTTAGGGGTGTACAATCAGGTGAACACGTTAGGGGTGTACAAGCAGGTGTACACGTTAGGGGTGTACAATCAGGTGAACACGTTAGGGGTGTACAAGCAGGTGTACACGTTAGGGGTGTACAAGCAGGTGTACACGTTAGGGGTGTACAAGCAGGTGTACACGTTAGGGGTGTACAAGCAGGTGTACACGTTAGGGGTGTACAAGCAGGTGTACACGTTAGGGGTGTACAAGCAGGTGTACACGTTAGGGGTGTACAAGCAGGTGTATACGTTAGGGGTGTACAAGCAGGTGTACACGTTAGGGGTGTACAAGCAGGTGTACACGTTAGGGGTGTACAAGCAGGTGTACACGTTAGGGGTGTACACGTTAGGGGTGTACAAGCAGGTGTACACGTTAGGGGTGTACAAGCAGGTGTACACGTTAGGGGTGTACAAGCAGGTGTACACGTTAGGGGTGTACCAGCAGGTGTACACGACCAACAACGTCAGACAGTAAGGGTTTACACATGTGACAGCTACGGCACACAAGACCAATAGTTCAGACGTACACTGATTAGCCAGCCCGTCCTCCTAAGGTTTCCCAACGTCCAGAAACTGTCGTACTAAAGTGCCCTTATCCTAACCTACCAGAGGACCCAAAACAGAAAACAGGACAGTATACCAATTTCGCAAGCCGCTTCCATTTTCTAGTACGACCATTATTGGCCTTAGGTAGAGTATATGTGAAAATACAACGTTCTATTAGGAGGGCTGTGTTGAATAAATGATTACTGTGTACTGTGTTAATACTGTGTTTACTACTGTGTTATTACTGTGTTACACGTGTTATTACTGTGTTACACGACATGACATCAGAGATGGGGACGCATTTCCCCATCAAATGAACAATGGACTCACATTCATGCGGAAGAAAAGGAACACGCAGAGGAGATATAATCACGACATGAAAGATACTTGAGGATAATACCAACAAAGACAAACGAAAGGCAGAAGCATGGGGGGGGAGGGGGGGGCTACACAAAGCTCCTGACCACTCAGCTGAGAGAGACAGCTGTCACATGAAGTGTCCCTCAGCCTGTGAGTAGTAATTGGAATGTTCCAAGTTTGCAAGTCGTTCATTTACTGACTGACGTGTAATTAATCAGATGCCGTTTCAATCAGGGCCCAGGATTCATCAAGTATTTACGTGTCCGATTACGAAACCTGTACATCTTTCCTCAACTATGGCAACTTAGTTTATATTTATTAAACATTCGTGAGGCCCGGAGCGCTCGAGGCTCCCTCTAGTAATAATAGTTTTGGTTTATGAAGTTTCAAAGCTTCAAAGATCCTTAATAAATATAGACTAATCTTCCATGATTGAGGAAAGATGTACATGTTTCGTACGAGGACACACACACTTGAGTCCTGGCACTTATCATAATATCATACGTGCCTCTAACCCCCCCCCCCCACCCCGCGGTGAGGTCAACAATAACGACTGTTCCACAGCAGGAGGAGCGAGACCGGAGGAACTGGGGGTCGAGTGAGCCAGACCGGAGGACTGGGGGGGGGATCGAGTGAGCCAGACCTGAGGACTGGGGGGGGGGGGGGGTCGAGTGAGCCAGACCTGAGGACTGGGGGGTCGAGTGACCCAGACCGGAGGAACCGGGGGTCGAGTGAGCCAGACCGGAGGACTGGGGGGGTCGAGTGAGCCATACCTGAGGACTGGGGGGGGGTCGAGTGAGCCAGACCGGAGGACTGGGGGTCGAGTGAGCCAGACCGGAGGACTGGGGGGGGTCGAGTGAGCCAGACCGGAGGACTGGGTGGGGGTCGAGTGAGCCAGACCTGAGGACTGGGGGGGGGGTCGAGTGAGCCAGACCAGAGGAACTGGGGGTCAAGTGAGCCAGACCGGAGGACTGGGGGTCAAGTGAGCCAGACCGGAGGAACTGGGGGTCGAGTGAGCCAGACAAGAGGGACTGGGTGGTCGAGTGAGCCAGACCAGAGGACTGGGGGTCGAGTGAGCCAGACCAGAGGGACTGGGGGGTCGAGTGAGCCACACGAGCCACTACACTCATCCCTGGACGCCTCTGTCAGCCACAAGAGCCGCTTCACAGATTACACTCCACTGATCCCCGGGTGGATCCCCGGGGCTCCGTGTTCCCCAGCCACGGAGAGGTGGCGCGGGGAACCTCCATGCCACGGATTCAGATGTAAATATTACCTACCTACCTACCTACCTACCTCTCCCTCCCCCTCCCTCCCTCCCTCCCCCTCCCCCTCCCTCTCTCTCTCTCTCTCTCTCTCTCTCTCTCTCTCTCTCTCTCTCTCTCTCTCTCCCTCACAACAATAACGTGTGGATGACGGGTTAAATAACCCGTTAGCAACAATCACATGTTTGGCTGTTTACTAACAGCACCCTTCACACAACTGAATTGGGTCAATGAATGTGGCCTCAGGCGCTAGAATAACTTCCTTGTAAACACATACAGATGACCACATATTCAGGAACCTGTACACCAGTTGATTGACAGTTGAGAGACGGGACCAAAAAGGCAGAGCTCAAACCCCGCAAGCACAACTAGACGAGTATACACACACACACACACACACACACACACACACACACACACACACACACACACACACACTCTCTCTCTCTGGGGGGGGGGGGGGGCGGTGGCCGATCGGACAGCACGCTGGGCACGTGATCCTGTGGTCCCGGGTTCGATCCCGGGCGCCGGTGAGATACAATGGGCAGAGTTTCTTTCACCCTATGCCCCTGTTACCTAGCAGTAAATAGGTACCTGGGAGTTAGTAAGCTGTCACGGGCTGCTTCCTGGGGTGTGTGTGTGGTGTGGAGAAAAAAAATAGTAGTAGTAGTTAGAAACAGTTGATTGACAGTTGAGAGGGGGGCCGAAAGAGCAGAGCTCAACCCCGCAAGCACAACTAGGTGAGTACAAGAAGGTGAATACAAACACACACACACACACACACACACACACACACACAGATTAAGCAAGAAAGAGAGGGCTGGGCGGACTGCATTTTCTTGGATTGTCGGAAAGCCTTTGACACAGTACCGCATAAGAGGCTGGTACATAAGCTGGAGAGACAGGCAGGTGTAGCTGGTAAGGTGCTCCAGTGGATAAGGGAGTATCTAAGCAATAGGAAGCAGAGAGTTACGGTGAGGGGTGAGACCTCCGATTGGCGTGAAGTCACCAGTGGAGTCCCACAGGGCTCTGTACTCGGTCCTATCTTGTTTCTGATATATGTAAATGATCTCCCGGAGGGTATCGATTCATTTCTCTCAATGTTTGCGGACGATGCTAAAATTATGAGAAGGATTAAAACAGAAGAGGACTGTTTGAGGCTTCAAGAAGACCTAGACAAGCTGAAGGAATGGTCGAACAAATGGTTGTTAGAGTTTAACCCAACCAAATGTAATGTAATGAAGATAGGTGTAGGGAGCAGGAGGCCAGATACAAGGTATCATCTGGGAGAGGAAATTCTTCAGGAGTCAGAGAAGGAAAAAGACTTGGGGGTTGATATCACGCCAGACCTGTCTCCTGCAGCACATATCAAGCGGATAACATCAGCGGCATATGCCAGGCTGGCCAACATACGAACGGCATTCAGAAACTTGTGTAAAGAATCATTCAGAACTTTGTATACCACATATGTCAGGCCAATCCTGGAGTATGCAGCCCCAGCATGGAGTCCATATCTAGTCAAGGATAAGACTAAACTGGAAAAGGTTCAAAGGTTTGCCACCAGACTAGTACCCGAGCTGAGAGGTATGAGCTACGAGGAGAGACTACGGGAATTAAACCTCACTTCGCTGGAAGACAGAAGAGTTAGGGGGGACATGATCACCACATTCAAGATTCTGAAGGGGATTGATAGGGTAGATAAAGACAGTCTATTTAACACAAGGGGAACACGCACAAGGGGACACAGGTGGAAACTGAGTGCCCAAATGAGCCACAGAGATATTAGAAAGAACTTTTTTAGTGTCAGAGTGGTTGACAAATGGAATGCATTAGGGGGTGATGTGGTGGAGGCTCACTCCATACACAGTTTCAAGTGTAGATATGACAGAGCCCGATAGGCTCAGGAATCTGTACACCTGTTGATTGACGGTTGAGAGGCGGGACCAAAGAGCCAGAGCTCAACCCCCGCAAACACAACTAGGTGAGTACAACTAGGTGAGTACACACACACACATAGGAACAGAGATATTAGAAAGAACTTTTTTAGTGTCAGAGTGGTTGACAAATGGAATGCATTAGGAAGTGATGTGGTGGAGGCTGACTCCATACACAGTTTCAAGTGTAGATATGATAGAGCCCAATAGGCCCAGGAATCTGTACACCTGTTGATTGACGGATGAGAGGCGGGACCAAAGAACCAGAGCTCAACCCCCGCAAGCACAACTAGGTGAGTACACACACACACACTGAACCCCCACAACTATGCACTACCGAACTATTTCCATCATAATCATTCCACAAACCATATCTGCGTTCCCCAATCCATCAGTCACTTTAACTGAAAATAATCCATGAAACTCCGGCGGGGGTGGGGAGGGGGGGGGAGAGGAGGGGGGAGAGGAGGGGGGAGAGGAGGGGGGAGAGGAGGGGGGAGGAGGAGGGGGGAGGAGGAGGGGGGAGGAGGAGGGGGGAGAGGAGGGGGGGAGAGGAGGGGGGGAGAGGAGGGGGGGAGAGGAGGGGGGGCAGAGGAGGGGGGGGGAGAGGAGGGGGGGAGAGGAGGGGGGGAGGGGGGGGAGAGGAGGGGGGGAGAGGAGGGGGGGGGAGTGGAGGGGGGAAGAGGAGGGGGGAGGGGGGGCAGGTGACGAAGCCTCGACCCCCATCACCTCAATATCAACATTTACCTGCGACCGGTTTCCAGTTTTACTCCGCCCGCAGTGTTCAGATCCCGCATGTTGCTGACCTTGAGTCTACCTTCAAGTGGGTCCAGAGATCAGCGTACCCACCACCACCCGGTCTATGACCTCTTGGGTCTCATCAACCCAAACACCTCGGTGGCCGCTGTTCGCAGTTGGACCCATCCTGAAGGTCATGTTAAAGAGACCAGTCCGCAGGGATATGGCTCCTGGGAACCAACTCAAGGTAACCTTAAGCCACGCCAGGACTCCTAACTGCTTACATCACTGAGATAAATAAATAAGTTATGGGTCCAAGGACCGGTCCTTGAGGAACTCCCTGCACGTCCTGCACTCCCTGAGGTCCTTGAGGAACTCCTTGCACGTCCTGCACTCCCTGAGGTCCTTCAGGAACTCCCTTGCACGTCCTGCACGCCCTGAGGTCCTTCAGGAACTCCCTTGCACGTCCTGCACGCCCTGAGGTCCTTCAGGAACTCCCTTGCACGTCCTGCACGCCCTGAGGTCCTTCAGGAACTCCTTGCACGTAATTACCTTTCACCAATCGGACTCGTTGCCCCTCCTACGCAGGTCACCAGGTGACCACATGCGCAGTCCTCCTTGTTGCTGTTTTAGATTCAGCTACTCGGAACAAACTGTCCAAGTAGCACGGGCTATAGTGAGCCCGTAAAAAAATAAAAAAACGGGGGCTGCAATCTTTTGTGCAGTCCATCCACAACTGCATCAATTACGGGTTACTCATGCCCGTGCCACCTCTTGGGGTGGCTTAATCTTCATCAATCAATCACCTCATCAAACACCACACGACAACTAGTAAACAGACGCTCAGTTATTATAGCCTCGGTAAGGCATCTGAACCATACCTGGAGTGAGTGGACCGAGTTATACAACCTGGCCACACTACTGTGGCCCCTGTGACGTTAGTGCAGTAGTGTGGCCCTGTAGCTGAGGTATGGCAGTGTGGCCCTGTAGCTGAGGTATGGTAGTGTGGCCCTGTAGCTGAGGTATGGTAGTGTGGCCCTGTAGCTGAGGTATGGTAGTGTGGCCCTGTAGCTGAGGTACTGTAGTGTGGCCCTGTAGCTGTGGTATGGTAGTGTGGCCCTGTAGCTGAGGTACTGTAGTGTGGCCCTGTAGCTGAGGTATGGTAGTGTGGCCCTGTAGCTGAGGTATGGTAGTGTGGCCCTGTAGCTGAGGTATGGTAGTGTGGCCCTGTAGCTGAGGTATGGTAGTGTGGCCCTGTAGCTGAGGTATGGTAGTGTGGCCCTGTAGCTGAGGTATGGTAGTGTGGCCCTGTAGCTGAGGTATGGTAGTGTGGCCCTGTAGCTGAGGTATGGTAGTGTGGCCCTGTAGCTGAGGT
>NC_091170.1:43833898-43908898 GCF_040958095.1 Procambarus clarkii | reverse complement strand
AGGTAACAGGGTGAAAGAAAGTCAGGGTGAAAGAAAATCTGCCCATTTATTTCCGCCTCCACCGGGGATCGAACAGACCGTCAGGACTACGAATCCCAAGTACTGCCCACTCAGCTGTCAGGCCCCTTGGGCCCCTAGGCTTGGGTAATTATCAGCTGGTCGTAAATATATTTATCATCATCATGATGTATTTATCTCTGTCAAATATACAATATGATTTTAACTGACCTTATTATAACTATTTTTGCATATCAACAACATGAAAATAGTAAGGCTTATACAGCTCTTAAATTATTACAGCAACCTGATGCCTCTCTCTCTCTCTCTCTCTCTCTCTCTCTCTCTCTCCCCCCCCCAGTAGAGAGAGAGTTGTAATCGAGGCCTTGCAGAGTGGCAGGAACAGTGCCCGATCGACCCGTGCGTAAACCACTGAACCCAGTGGACATCTTGGCCCGGGTAGGGGGCCCGGGTAGGGGCCCCTACCCGGGCGGCTCCAAGGTTATGTCGCCCAAATCTTGGCTTTTGTTGGAAGGTTATATATCCTACTTGGCCTGGGTATTTGTGGAGTTGCTGGGTCTCTTGAAGCCGGCGGTGAGTAATAATAGAGAATAGATCTCTCTCTCGCAACCCGTTCTCGCAAATTTAATAAGCCAATATTGACTTATTAGTTGCGTACATAGGTGACATACTAAACATAATAGTTTCCCTTGAAAAGCTTCATAGAAAACACCGACCGTACCTAACCTACTTAGTATGATAAAATAAGCATCTTATTGCTTCGTAATTACAATTGTTACTTAACCTATTATAGGTATAGGTTAGGTAATAATTGTAATTACGAAGCAATAAGATGCTTATCTTAACATACTAAGAAGGTTAGGTAAGGTCGGTGTTTTCTATGAAGCTTTTCAAGGGAAACTATTATGTTAAGTATGTCACCTATGCACATATTTAATAAGTCAATATTGACTTATTAAATTTGCGAGAACGGGTTGCTCTCTCTCTAGTGATCTATTATCTCTTACCTCGGACGGCAGAAGAGGTTCACGAGTCCCAGGCAGTCTCCGAGTGGTCGTCCACTGTGTACTCACATAGCTGTACTTACGGGGGTTGAGGTCTGGCTCATTGGTCCCGCCTCTCAACTGTCGATCAACTGGTGTACAGGTTCCTAAGCTTCTCGACCTCTATCATACCTACATTTGAAACTGTGTATAGAGTCAGCCTCCACCACATCACTGCCTAATACATTCCATTCGTTAACTACTCTCACACTGAACAAATTCTTTCTAATGTCTCTGTGGCTCATTTGGGTATTAAGTTTCCACCAGTGTCCCTTTGTTCGTGTTCCACCCGTGCTAAATAATTTGTCTTTGTCAACCCCTTTGGGCGCCTGACGGCTGGGTGGACAGCGCTTCGGATTCGTAGTCCTGAGATTCCGGGTTCGATGCCCGGTGGAGGAGGAGACAAATGGGCAAAATGTTTTTTTCACCTTAATGCCCCTGTTACCTAGCAGTAAATAGGTACCTGGAAGTTAGGCTGCTTCCTGAGGGTGTGTAACAAAAAGGAGGCCTGATCGAGGACCGGGCCGCGGGGACGCTAAGCCCCGAAATCATCTCAAGATAACCTCGATAACCTGAGTTGAACTTTAGTAGCCATTTTCAAGACCATTCCTCCAGTCTGTCCAGGTCGTCCTGGACCTAGAGCTGTGCGTGTGCGTGTGCGTGTGGGTGTGCGTGTGGGTGTGCGTGTGGGTATGCGTGTGCGTGTGGGTGGGTGTGCGTGTGGGTATGCGTGTGGGTAAGCGTGTGGGTAAGCGTGTGCGTGTACATTTGGTATAGAGAAGAGGTGAGTGGTGGAGAGCAGTGGTGGAGGGGAGCCGGGTGATGGATGGAGCCAGACAGTAACTGCCTGCTGGAGACTCCGGCCCGGCCCGGCGGCCAGACCTACAGGGACAACCCGGGGACGAGGGCAACACGGAGGATGGAGGGGACGGAGGGGAAGGAGGAGAGGACAGAGGGGAAGGAGGAGGGGACAGAGGGGAAGGAGGAGAGGACAGAGGCGAAGGAGGAGGGGACAGAGGGGAAGGAGGAGGGGACAGAGGGGAAGGAGGAGAGGACAGAGGGGAAGGAGGAGGGGACAGAAGGGAAGGAGGAGGGGACAGAGGGGAAGGAGGAGAGGACAGAGGGGAAGGAGGAGGGGACAGAGGGGAAGGAGGAGGGGACAGAGGGGAAGGAGGAGAGGACAGAGGGGAAGGAGGAGGGGACAGAGGGGAAGGAGGAGGGGAAGGAGGAGGGGACAGAGGGGAAGGAGGAGAGGACAGAGGCGAAGGAGGAGGGGACAGAGGGGAAGGAGGAGGGGACAGAGGGGAAGGAGGAGAGGACAGAGGGGAAGGAGGAGGGGACAGAAGGGAAGGAGGAGGGGACAGAGGGGAAGGAGGAGAGGACAGAGGGGAAGGAGGAGGGGACAGAGGGGAAGGAGGAGGGGACAGAGGGGAAGGAGGAGAGGACAGAGGGGAAGGAGGAGGGGACAGAGGGGAAGGAGGAGGGGACAGAGGGGAAGGAGGAGAGGACAGAGGGGAAGGAGGAGGGGACAGAGGGGAAGGAGGAGGGACAGAGGGGAAGGAGGAGAGGACAGAGGGGAAGGAGGAGAGGACAGAGGGGAAGGAGGAGGGGACAGAGGGGAAGGAGGAGAGGACAGAGGGGAAGGAGGAGGGGACAGAGGGGAAGGAGGAGGGGACAGAGGGGAAGGAGGAGGGGACAGAGGGGAAGGAGGGGACAGAGGGGAAGGAAGAGGGGAAGGAGGAGAGGACAGAGGGGAAGGAGGGGACAGAGGGGAAGGAAGAGGGGAAGGAGGAGAGGACAGAGGGGAAGGAGGAGAGGACAGAGGGGAAGGAGGAGGGGACAGAGGGGAAGGAGGAGGGGACAGAGGGGAAGGAGGAGGGGAAGGAGGAGGGGAAGGAGGAGAGGACAGAGGGGAAGGAGGAGAGGACAGAGGGGAAGGAGGAGGGGACAGAGGGGAAGGAGGGGAAGGAAGAGGGGAAGGAGGAGAGGACAGAGGGGAAGGAGGGGAAGGAAGAGGGGAAGGAGGAGAGGACAGAGGGGAAGGAGGAGGGGACAGAGGGGAAGGAGGGGACAGAGGGGAAGGAGGAGGGGACAGAGGGGAAGGAGGGGACAGAGGGGAAGGAGGAGGGGTCAGAGGGGAAGGAGGAGAGGACAGAGGGGAAGGAGGAGAGGACAGAGGGGAAGGAGGAGAGGACAGAGGGGAAGGAGGAGAGGACAGAGGGGAAGGAGGAGAGGACAGAGGGGAAGGAGGAGGGGACAGAGGGGAAGGAGAGGACAGAGGGGAAGGAGGAGGGGACAGAGGGGAAGGAGGGGACAGAGGGGAAGGAGGGGACAGAGGGGAAGGAGGGGACAGAGGGGAAGGAGGAGGGGACAGAGGGGAAGGAGGGGACAGAGGGGAAGGAGGAGGGGACAGAGGGGAAGGAGGAGAGGACAGAGGGGAAGGAGGAGGGGACAGAGGGGAAGGAGGAGGGGACAGAGGGGAAGGAGGGGACAGAGGGGAAGGAGGAGGGGACAGAGGGGAAGGAGGGGACAGAGGGGAAGGAGGGGACAGAGGGGAAGGAGGAGAGGACAGAGGGGGAGGAGGGGACAGAGGGGAAGGAGGGGAGGACAGAGGGGAAGGAGGAGGGGACAGAGGGGAAGGAGGGGACAGAGGGGAAGGAGGAGGGGACAGAGGGGAAGGAGGAGGGGACAGAGGGGAAGGAGGGGACAGAGGGGAAGGAGGGGACAGAGGGGAAGGAGGAGGGGACAGGGGAAGGAGGAGAGGACAGAGGGGAAGGAGGAGGGGACAGAGGGGAAGGAGGAGAGGACAGAGGGGAAGGAGGAGAGGACAGAGGGGAAGGAGGAGGGGACAGAGGGAAGGAGGAGAGGACAGAGGGGAAGGAGGAGAGGACAGAGGGGAAGGAGGAGGAGGTACAAGGAATAGGGAGGAAATAATTACTTGATTAGATTGTCCCACACAGGCGAGGCCACACGACCACACAGTGACCAGCATACACGTCGTCACCGGTCCTCCGAGGAAGGTATACCTGGAGCATACCTGGAGAGGGTTTCTGGAGTTTTCCTGCCCCCCGAGCCCGGCCTGGGGCCAGGCTCGACTCGAAGGGACTCGAAGGGGCTACCCGTAGTGTACACAAGTGTGTTGTAGAGCACTTAACCACAGTAGGTGATGAAAGTCCCTTTACACACTCAAGTTACAAGTGCATAACATGTATCACATAATTGTTATATTATACAGTAAATCTTGGCTACAGGTCCAGTATATCGCCAGGTGGTCCAGTATATCGCCAGGTGGTCCAGTATATCGCCAGGTGGTCCAGTATATCGCCAGGTGGTCCAGTATATCGTCAGGTGGTCCAGTATATCGCCAGGTGGTCCAGTATATCGCCAGGTGGTCCAGTATATCGCCAGGTGGTCCAGTATATCGCCAGGTGGTCCAGTATATCGCCAGGTGGTCCAGTATATCGCCAGGTGGTCCAGTATATCGCCAGGTGGTCCAGTATATCGCCAGGTGGTCCAGTATATCGCCAGGTGGTCCAGTATATCGCCAGGTGGTCCAGTATATCGCCAGGTGGTCCAGTATATCGTCAGGTGGTCCAGCACATCGTCAGGTGGTCCAGTATATCGCCAGGTGGTCCAGCACATCGTCAGGTGGTCCAGTATATCGCCAGGTGGTCCAGTATATCGCCAGGTGGTCCAGTATATCGTCAGGTGATCCAGCATATCGCCAGGTGGTCCAGTATATCGCCAGGTGGTCCAGTATATCGCCAGGTGGTCCAGCATATCGCCAGGTGGTCCAGCATATCGTCAGTTGGTCCAGTATATCGCCAGGTGGTCCAGCATATCGTCAGGTGGTCCAGCATATCGTCAGGTGGTCCAGCATATCGTCAGGTGGTCCAGTATATCGCCAGGTGGTCCAGTATATCGCCAGGTGGTCCAGCATATCGTCAGGTGGTCCAGCATATCGTCAGGTGGTCCAGCATATCGCCAAGTGGTCCAGTATATCGCCAGGTGGTCCAGCATATCGTCAGGTGGTCCAGTATATCGCCAGGTGGTCCAGCATATCGCCAGGTGGTCCAGCATACCGCCAGGTGGTCCAGTATATCGCCAGGTGGTCCAGTATATCGCCAGGTGGTCCAGCATATCGTCAGGTGGTCCAGTATATCGCCAGGTGGTCCAGTATATCGCCAGGTGGTCCAGCATACCGCCAGGTGGTCCAGCATACCGCCAGGTGGTCCAGTATATCGCCAGGTGGTCCAGTATATCGCCAGGTAGTCCAGCATATCGCCAGGTGGTCCAGCATATCGCCAGGTGGTCCAGCATATCGCCAGGTGGTCCAGCATATCGTCAGGTGATCCAGCATATCGCCAGGTGGTCCAGTATATCGCCAGGTGGTCCAGCATATCGTCAGGTGGTCCAGCATATCGCCAGGTGGTCCAGCATACCGCCAGGTGGTCCAGCATATCGCCAGGTGGTCCAGTATATCGCCAGGTGGTCCAGCATATCGTCAGGTGGTCCTGTATATCGCCAGGTGGTCCAGCATATCGCCAGGTGGTCCAGCATATCGCCAGGTGGTCCAGTATATCGCCAGGTGGTCCAGTATATCGCCAGGTGGTCCAGCATATCGCCAGGTGGTCCAGCATATCGCCAGGTGGTCCAGTATATCGCCAGGTGGTCCAGTATATCGCCAGGTGGTCCAGTATATCGCCAGGTGGTCCAGTATATCGCCAGGTGGTCCAGTATACCGCCAGGTAGTCCAGCATATCGCCAGGTGGTCCAGCATATCGCCAGGTGGTCCAGTATACCGCCAGGTGGTCCAGTATACCGCCAGGTGGTCCAGCATATCGCCAGGTGGTCCAGTATATCGCCAGGTGGTCCAGTATACCGCCAGGTGGTCCAGCATATCGCCAGGTGGTCCAGCATATCGCCAGGTGGTCTAGTATATCGCCAGGTGGTCCAGTATACCGCCAGGTGGTCCAGCATATCGCCAGGTGGTCCAGCATATCGCCAGGTGGTCTAGTATATCGCCAGGTGGTCTAGTATACCGCCAGGTGGTCCAGCATATCGCCAGGTGGTCCAGCATATCGCCAGGTGGTCTAGTATATCGCCAGGTGGTCCAGTATACCGCCAGGTGGTCCAGCATATCGCCAGGTGGTCCAGCATATCGCCAGGTGGTCTAGTATATCGCCAGGTGGTCTAGTATACCGCCAGGTGGTCCAGCATATCGCCAGGTGGTCTAGTATACCGCCAGGTGGTCCAGCATATCGCCAGGTGGTCCAGTATTCACATAACATTCAGTTCAACATATCTCACCCAGGGGGGGGGGGGGTTCGGAAGGCCGTCAATGTCAGACTAAGAACATAAAGTATAAGAATTATGGATGCAGAAGACCAATTGGTCCATTGTCTATTGATTGGCCTATTGAGGAAGGTGCACTTTACATCCACCCAAACTCATACAAGTGTCTAGGCTACGCTTGAAGCACTCCACCGATCAGGTCTAGGCTACGCTTGAAGCACTCCACCGATCAGGTCTAGGCTACGCTTGAAGCACTCCACCGATCAGGTCTAGGCTACGCTTGAAGCACTCCACCGATCAGGTCTAGGCTACGCTTGAAGCACTCCACCGATCAGGTCTGGAATCATACGACGAACTGATGAACCTACTTAAATCTGTTATTTTATTATTTTATTTTATCCATAGAATATATTGAGTGTGTCCCGCGGGCGAGGTATTGAACCAGCACCCAGGCGGCGACCAGTGCTAGCAGTGCTGCCAGCACCCAGGCGGCGACCAGTGCTAGCAGTCCTGCCTTACACTCATCCAACACCTGGATTGTACCTGGTTGATGGGGTTCTGGGAGTTGTTCTACTCCCCAAGCCCGGCCCGAGGCCAGGCTTGACTTGTGAGAGTTTGGTCCACCAGGCTGTTGCTTGGAGCGGCCCGCAGGCCCACATACCCACCACAGCCCGGTTGGTCCGGCACTCCTTGGAGAAATCTGTCCCGTTTTGTCTTAACCAATAGAATACAGCTTGTCTCTGTCAACGGGTAGGACACCGTTGCTTCACGCCATCCTCGTGTCTCCTGCACGTGTAGTGTGGTCAACACACCGGTGTGTCAACACACCGGAGGGCTGACACCCAGTGTGTTGACACTGGGGGGCTGACACCCAGTGTGTTGACACTGGAGGGCTGACACCCAGTGTTGACACTGGGGGGCTGACACCCAGTGTTGACACTGTGGGGCTGACACCCAGTGTGTTGACACTGAAGGGCTGACACCCAGTGTGTTGACACTGGGGGGCTGACACCCAGTGTTGACACTGGGGGGCTGACACCCAGTGTGTTGACACTGGGGGGCTGACACCCAGTGTGTTGACACTGGAGGGCTGACACCCAGTGTGTTGACACTGGAGGGCTGACACCCAGTGTTGACTCTGGGGGCTGACACCCAGTGTTGACACTGGGGGGCTGACACCCAGTGTGTTGACACTGGGGGGCTGACACCCAGTGTGTTGACACTGGGGGGCTGACACCCAGTGTGTTGACACTGGGGGGCTGACACCCAGTGTGTTGACACTGGGGGGCTGACACCCAGTGTGTTGACACTGGAGGGCTGACACCCAGTGTGTTGACACTGGGGGGCTGACACCCAGTGTTGACACTGGGGGGCTGACACCCAGTGTGTTGACACTGGGGGGCTGACACCCAGTGTTGACACTGGAGGGCTGACACCCAGTGTGTTGACACTGGGGGGCTGACACCCAGTGTTGACACTGGGGGGCTGACACCCAGTGTTGACACTGGAGGGCTGACACCCAGTGTTGACACTGGAGGGCTGACACCCAGTGTGTTGACACTGGGGGGCTGACACCCAGTGTTGACACTGGAGGGCTGACACCCAGTGTGTTGACACTGGAGGGCTGACACCCAGTGTTGACACTGGAGGGCTGACACCCAGTGTGTTGACACTGGGGGGCTGACACCCAGTGTTGACACTGGAGGGCTGACACCCAGTGTTGACACTGGAGGGCTGACACCCAGTGTGTTGACACTGGGGGGCTGACACCCAGTGTTGACACTGGAGGGCTGACACCCAGTGTGTTGACACTGGAGGGCTGACACCCAGTGTTGACACTGGAGGGCTGACACCCAGTGTGTTGACACTGGAGGGCTGACACCCAGTGTTGACACTGGAGGGCTGACACCCAGTGTGTTGACACTGGGGGGCTGACACCCAGTGTTGACACTGGAGGGCTGACACCCAGTGTTGACACTGGGGGGCTGACACCCAGTGTGTTGACACTGGGGGGCTGACACCCAGTGTTGACACTGGGGGGCTGACACCCAGTGTGTTGACACTGGGGGGCTGACACCCAGTGTTGACACTGGAGGGCTGACACCCAGTGTGTTGACACTGGGGGGCTGACACCCAGTGTTGACACTGGAGGGCTGACACCCAGTGTTGACACTGGAGGGCTGATATGTGTGTGCTTATAGTGTTGTGTGACCTCGTGGTGTCATGGGAAGGAATGAGGTGAGGAGAGAGATTCAGGGAGAGGGGGGGGGCAAGGTGCCAGGAGAGGGGTAAGGAGGACTAGGCATAACAGAGGAGTCAATGGATGGAGAAAGGAAGGGGAGGAGGGGAGAGGGCAGGGTAACAATCACAAGAGGGGGGAGAGGGTGCGTGGGGGAAGGGGCGACTGGTAATCAGTGGGGGGCGGCGACACCTGAGCCAACACCTGCCTCTACACACCCGCGGCACAACTATGTTGTGAGCACCAGGGCGGAGGAGTGTGTTGAGGGGGCGAGGTGTAGGGAAGCTGGTGAGGATAAGATGTGGTCAAGGGGACCAACTGGTGAGGGACGATAGACAGTGAGTGGTAACAGCTCCCGAGAGAGAGACCACTCAATACCACTAACAACAGCTCGCTGGAACAATGGAAGGCAAGCCGGGGGGAACTCTGCCAGATAAATTAGAGAGATAATTAACACAAATCATACTCACGTCTCATTTTCATGATAAGAATTCAGTATGATTCGGTGATTATGCTTATAATTCAGTTTATATTTTTTTGGCCAGGAGGGTGTATACAGAGAGAGGATTTCAGGTTAAAATAGTTCATTAGACTCGAGAGATGTCTACATTCTTGGCTAGTGCAATATTCAGAAATTTATTCTCTGAAGTTACCTTGAAGTAGCTCCGAGGATCAATGTCCCTGTGGTTGGGTCTCTGACCAAGGCTCGAGGTTTACGGTCTGGTCAATTAGGCTGTTTGACGCCGCTGCACGCAGCTTGACGTATAAGTCACAGCCTGGTTAATCAGGTATCCTTTAGATGTGTTTATAATTTGCATTTTGTGTACCGGAAGATGAAGAGTGTTAAAAAGTCTTGAGCACTTACTGTTTAGAATTGTCTGTTGGTGCATTTATCGCTCTCCCAATAATATTCTGTTTCACTGAATGGATTTCAGCCGTAAAGTCTGCGTGTTCTCCAGGTCAGTAACTTCTCCAGCTCTGAATGGGGCTGTTAGCGTGCAACAATACTTCACCCTAGCTAGCACGTGTGTCTTAAAAGTTACCAGACCAAACTGGTCTGGCATCTCTCGTTTGAAAGGTGAAAGTCATTTTACTTCTAGTTGACAGCTACTTTTTTTGTATTTTTTTAAATTAAGTACAAATCTTAGTTACAACTAAGTTACAACAACTTGTTAGTTAACCTGAACGACTCCAACTCAACGCATCTAAATAAACTAGTGTTTTTATTAACTTCCAACATTGTATAGACCAAGTTATGCCATCGTCTTACTTTAGGTTCAGGAAAGATCTGAGTGAATACTGGTTTGGCATCAGGGTTGTTGATTTATGCAACAAATTACCGTGCAACATAGAAGAAGCGGAGTGGCTGGATTGCTTAAGCCAGTCCATCATCCTACTAAGATAGTACTTAAAGTAACCACGTCGACCATCGTACATATACTGACGTAATGGGCAATTCGAAAGTAGAATTTGCTACTACTCAATTTGGACAAACCGGAAAAGTTAGCAACATACTTAAGTATGTTGCTAACCTAAGCTAACCACCCTAGGCCTAATACGCACTATCTGAGGCCTAATATAGTACATATATATGTGCTATACTAGACCTTGGAATATTAAAGTTTCTTTTTTAGCTTTATTTCTTCCAGACTCTTATAAAATGAATAGTAAAAAATTCTATATGTATACGTCATTATATGTATGATGATACATGTAGTAAAAAAATGGACAAAAATCTAAACTAAATCTAAAATATATATATATATATATATATATATATATATATATATATATATATATATATATATATATATATATATATTAGTATATTTTGGTAGCAGTCTTTCCTGTAGACATATTTTATTAAATATGACCGAAAAAGTAAGATTAATAATTCTAACACGAATTTTCTCAATCTTTCGTACATTATGCTTCACTGTTGGAGGTAAATCAAAAATCACTTCTCCAAAATTCATTTTTATTTCTAGTCTGACGCGACACGGGCGCGTTTCGTAAAACTTATTACATTTTCAAAGACTTCACAAATACACAACTGATTAGAACTTGCGTTTCCCTGATTTTATATCTACATTTGAGTGAGGTGGGAAGGGTGATGTGGCATTACATTTGAGTGAGGTGGGAAGGATGATGTGGCATTAGAGGATATTAATAGGGTATTAAAAGTATCAACACAAGACAGAACACGAAACAATGGATATTGAATAGAAGTGTTTGTAGAAAGCCTAATGGTCCATATTTCTTGATGCTTCTATATTGGAGCGGAGTCTTGAGGTGGGTAGAATATAGTTGTGCAATAATTGGCTGTTGATTGCTGGTGTTGACTTCTTGATGTGTAGTGCCTCGCAAACGTCAAGCCGCCTGCTATCGCTGTATCTATCGATGATTTCTGTGTTGTTTACTAGGATTTCTCTGGCGATGGTTTGGTTATGGGAAGAGATTATATGTTCCTTAATGGAGCCCTGTTGTTTATGCATCGTTAAACGCCTAGAAAGAGATGTTGTTGTCTTGCCTATATACTGGGTTTTTTGGAGCTTACAGTCCCCAAGTGGGCATTTGAAGGCATAGACGACGTTAGTCTCTTTTAAAGCGTTCTGTTTCGTGTCTTCTCCAGACACGAAACAGAACGCTTTAAAAGAGACTAACGTCGTCTATGCCTTCAAATGCCCACTTGGGGACTGTAAGCTCCAAAAAACCCAGTATATAGGCAAGACAACAACATCTCTTTCTAGGCGTTTAACGATGCATAAACAACAGGGCTCCATTAAGGAACATATAATCTCTTCCCATAACCAAACCATCGCCAGAGAAATCCTAGTAAACAACACAGAAATCATCGATAGATACAGCGATAGCAGGCGGCTTGACGTTTGCGAGGCACTACACATCAAGAAGTCAACACCAGCAATCAACAGCCAATTATTGCACAACTATATTCTACCCACCTCAAGACTCCGCTCCAATATAGAAGCATCAAGAAATATGGACCAATAGGCTTTCTACAAACACTTCTATTCAATATCCATTGTTTCGTGTTCTGTCTTGTGTTGATACTTTTAATACCCTATTAATATCCTCTAATGCCACATCATCCTTCCCACCTCACTCAAATGTAATGCCACATCACCCTTCCCACCTCACTCAAATGTAGATATAAAATCAGGGAAACGCAAGTTCTAATCAGTTGTGTATTTGTGAAGTCTTTGAAAATGTAATAAGTTTTACGAAACGCGCCCGTGTCGCGTCAGACTAGAAATAAAAATGAATTTTGGAGAAGTGATTTTTGATTTACCTCCAACAGTGAAGCATAATGTACGAAAGATTGAGAAAATTCGTGTTAGAATTATTAATCTTACTTTTTCGGTCATATTTAATAAAATATATATATATATATATATATATATATATATATATATATATATATATATATATATATGTCGTACCTAGTAGCCAGAACGCACTTCTATGCCTACTATTCAAGGCCCGATTTGCCTAATAAGCCAAGTTTTCATGAATTAGTATATTTTCTCTAATTTTTTTCTTATGAAATTATAAAGCTACCCATTTCATTACGTATAACGTCAATTTTTTTTATTGGAGTTAAAATTAATGTGGATATATGACCGAACCTAACCAACCCTACCTAACCTAACCTAACCTATCTTTATCGGTTAGGTTAGGTTAGGTAGCCGAAAACGTTAGGTTAGGTTAGGTTAGGTAGGTTAGGTAGTCGAAAAACCATTAATTCATGAAAACTTGGCTTATTAGGCAAATCGGGCCTTGAATAGTAGACATAGAAGTGCGTTCTGGCTACTAGGTACGACATATATATATATATATATATATATATATATATATATATATATATGACAGTGTCAGACCACGGAGGAAAACTGAAACAGGAATTTCCTTAAGTACTTTCGTATATTAATACACCTTCAGAAGGAGATGTAATTATATATTAATAATTACATTAATAATTAATAATATATATAATGTAATTATATATTAATACATCTTCCTTCTGAAGATATACGAAAGAGCTTAAGGAAATTCCTGTTTCAATTTTCCTCCGTGGTCTGACACTGTCATATTATATATATATATATATATATATATATATATATATATATATATATATATATATATATATATATATGTCGTACCTAGTAGCCACAACGCACTTCTCAGCCTACTATGCAAGGCCCAATTTGCCTAATAAGCCAAGTTTTCATGAATTGTTTTTCGACTACCTAACCTAACCTAACATTTTCGGCTACCTAACCTAACCTAACCTATAAAGATAGGTTAGGTTAGGTTAGTTAGGGTTGGTTAGGTTCGGTCATATGTCGACGTTAATTTTAACTCCAATAAAAAAAAAATTGCCTCATACATAATGAAATGGGTAGCTTTATCATTTCATAAGAAAAGAATTAGAGAAAATATTAATTCAGGAAAACTTGGCTTATTAGGCAAATCGGGCCTTGCATAGTAGGCCGAGAAGTGCATTCTGGCTACTAGGTACGACATTATATATATATATATATATATATATATATATATATATATATATATATATATATATATATATATATATATATATATATATATATATATGCAAACAAGCCTGAATGGTCCCCAGGACTATATACAACTGAAAACTCACACCCCAGAAGTGACTCGAACCCATACTCCCAGGAGCAACGCAACTGGTATGTACAGGGACGCCTTAATCCGCTTGACCATCACGACCGGACAAAAGGAAGTGATAGCCGAGGCTATTTGAACCACTTCCCCGCCGGCACTCGGATGGTAATCTTGGGCATAGCATTTTATCAAATCACCTCATTCTTTGGGGCACACGTGAGGAACACAAATGCAACATTTGTGTTCCTCACGTGTGCCCCAAAGAATGAGGTGAATTGATAAAATGCTATGCCCAAGATTACCATCCGAGTGCCGGCGGGGAAGTGGTTCAAATAGCCTCGGCTATCACTTCCTTTTGTCCGGTCGTGATGGTCAAGCGGATTAAGGCGTCCCTGTACATACCAGTTGCGTTGCTCCTGGGAGTATGGGTTCGAGTCACTTCTGGGGTGTGAGTTTTCAGTTATATATATATATATATATATATTGTATATATATATATATATATATATATATATATATATATATATATATATATATTACACAGTTTATATTTTGATTATGTTCAAAATATTCTTCCAACATTATCCTTATAGTCTTCTGTTATTTACATGTTCTCTGTGCACGTGTTCACTTTCCTCTCTGCTCCCCAGGCACAAGATGTCTGTACAAACTACATCATTATTATTATTCCAAATTTCAAGCATTTTCTATTTTCCTCGTTTGTCTTCTACAGTAAGGCTCAAGTTGTATCTGCCGCTTAATTATTATTAAAGAAATTGTGTAAGAAAATTTAACGTGATAAAGCCAAATGCGAACAGTAGTTCGCCTGATTTGTTATTGTTGTCGTTATTGTTACAGCTACCCAAACGAAGTGTACGGTAAGAATTATTAATTATATTTTTATTATAATAATAATTGTTGGTAATTAATAATTATTGCTCTTCAGCTTGGTCTTGAAGGAAGCCGGCCTCGGGTGACGGGGGGCTGTGACGATCTCTGTCTGGGACACGTAGGTGCGGGACCGGACCGTCCACCTCCCGGGGCTCGTGCGGCCCCCCAGGCTCTGCTTCAGGAGGCTGGGGTCGTTCCTGCCCTTGCTGGGGTGGTTCTTCTCCTGCCCCGACCACGGCGGTCTCCAGGGTTGGAGTCCCTGCGCCCTTCTTTTACCAACTTCGAGGTTAACTCCGGAGCTGGAGCCAGATTCACGAAGCAGTTACGTACGTATTTACGAATGTTTTTCTTCTTAGCACCTTCGTAGCGGCAACGTCGGTATTCAGGTACGCATTTAAGAAGGAAAAATTTTCGTAAGTACACCGCCTCGATTTAAGGACGCCCTCGACCACTCGTAGCTTTACGTAAACTGGATATAACTCAATTTTTCTCTACTACGCAACACGGAGGATCGATTTTAGTATAAACAAACAATTTAGTTGGCGAATTTCGTCCAGAGGAGTCCTTCGTGTTAACTATATATGCATTCTCTGCTTGAAACTTGTAGTAAATATGTATTTTATGATATTAGAATTAGTTTTATAATAGCAAGATAATATACCAGTAGTTAAGTAAATAAACACTGGTGAACATGAAATATGAGAGAAGGTGATGACCCTCTCAATATGAGAGATGATGATGGTTGGAGCATTTACTATCACCAAATACCCCTGTTCACCTAACAATAAGTATAGCTAGGGGCGTACTTTAGCTATACATACCCATTTTTAATTTATTTTGTTTGGTCTTATTTTGAAATTAAATTTGGGTGAGACATAAAAACAAAATATGCTTCATAAATGTTAGGCAAGGGTAAAAACTTAAACAATTTTTGTCATTGAATACTTTGACCTATAATTATGATTATATGGACTATTGTGATCTATTAAAAAAGAGAGGGGGAAGCAGGGTTCCAATACCACGATCTGTTACACAATTTGGCTGTGTGTAACAATCAGAAAGTAATTATCAAAAGAAGGCACCAAGCTGGGAAGGCTATGTAGCACCAGTGTGTGTAACAATAAACCAATTTTGTTTAAGAAATACTGCACCTGTGAGTAAAACAAATCTTGTCAGCTGTAAAAATAGTGATGCAGTTATTAAAATAAAAAAAATATAAGGATAAAAATAAACCAGTAATATTTCTTTCATATCTTTTTGTACTGTACAGTATATCCAAAGAAGTGAAAAATTGAGACATAATGCACAATTTAATTAATGATTCAAAAGAAATATGACTATTACATATCAACATGAAATCTTAATGATCCATGGTTAACATGATTTAATAAGGATAATACTGGTAATAATACAAACTATAATTTAAAATCTTTATTACTGATATTTTTTATTAAGAAGCTTTGGTATACACACCAATGTGCTGCTACCCTATTCTATATGGAAGATTACACAGTGTAGATAAAAAAAAAACTAGCTATAACTTCATTTAATACTTCCATCTCACAGGATGGAATCAAGGGAGAAAATACCTGCCTTAATACCAAAAAACAAATAAACTCTGACTAAACAACAACTTCACAATTTTTACAAGAGGTAAGCACCGAATCATGGAAACCTTATAATTACTCTTACCAGTTTCTACAAGACTCTTCTCAAACAATGTATTTTTTTAACATGCTTAGCTATACACAGCAATGTGCTGCTTCCCTATTCAATATGAAGGACCACACAGTGTAGATCAGAAACCAGCTACAAGCCCATCCAACATCCTCACCTCACAGGACGGCCAGTCATACATAGAATCAGGAGAGAATAAGAAATGTAAGGCTGATCTATTAGCCTCCACTGGCAAAATCTGGGTCAAGCACAAGAATATCTTACAATATTCCTGAGTGTATGAAGTAATTACAGAGCTCAAAGTACGTCATACCATTTGGTCTGAAGTCACTGATAACAGGGCAATCACAGATATAGTGTTGGAGAGTATGTCCTCTCAAGTAGGACTGAAAACAGATGTTTTTTCACCCAGAGGGTTATAAACCCCATGGAACCACCTACCCGCTGAAGCCGTAAATGCCAATATCCAGCTAGAAAATATCATTAGGACAATTACGGGACTTAACAAGCCCCCGGCTTTTTGTCCTCGTAGAGGCCACTAAACAGTTAGTGGCCCTCGGTTAAATTTAGGTAAATATATACGTAAATAAATACAATCGCTTCTCAAATCTTGGGAGCGACAAGGGGAGCTATACACTATCTCTTAGAATTACGTAGGTAAACAAAGGATGTAACATATTTGTTTACTACAATGTCGGTGCTGACTGTACAAGTTGGAAATATATTTCGACGTAAATATGTGGCAAGTACATCACGGATAAGCTCCGTTATGCCAGCGTCGTGATTGGCTACAGCTGTAAGATGAAAAATGTTACCTTCTCTGATTGGCCAAACTAAAAACTCTAGTGACATCTAGCGAAACCTAAGTGAACTACTTATAAATCTTCGTAAGTATACTTTTCTGAATCGCCCTTTGGCACGTTCTTAGCCGGTACTTAGGAACCTTCGTAGCACACATACTAACAAAGAAATACATGGAGCTTCGTGAATCTAGGTCCTGGAGCCTCCAGGGCAGTTCGTTGTTGCCTTCTACCTCGTTCTGACAGTTCCTGCGCCTACGCCGGAACTAATCGTATTGGCGTTTGCCTTTCCATTGGAAACTTTCGGCACCGTAGAGAGGGAGGGACCTGCTGCTTGGGTAACAGCTTCTCCCCCGTATCAACCTACCCAGGCTTTGCACCCTGGTGAGGCCACTCCAGACCGACAACCAGAGCGCAACTCCATATTCTCCTGAGATTGATAGATGCCTACTACTACTACTACTACTACTACTACTACTACTACTACTACTACTACTACTACTATTAAGTGTACAGATGTACTAAGAGTACAGCAACTGTATCGCTTTCTACCACAGTTTCAAATTTCCGGAGCGTTCGTCAGTTTATTATTGAGGGTACGACGTGGTGGGTAACGAGGAGAACCGAGCGCCATATATCAGGTGGTTGGTGAGGCTCGTACGCTCCTGGTGAGCCAACACCACTCCAAATGTTACGCTTTCTCAAGTGGTGAGAACGGTGTCATTTATCAAAGCCGGTGTCACGGTGTTCACGTTGATAAAACCTGTAGTCATGGTGTAGGCTTTAAAAATAAATATTTATGATAAAATGGTGAAAGTATTATTATTCACTTGATAGTTCGGTACAGGCTTTATTTCTTGCAGGTCGGCGTTCGATCCTCGATGGTCACGTAAAACCATTTTCTCAGATATCGGAAACAAATCCACACAGTTGGTGACGGCAATACAGTAGCATCCGTCGGTCCTTTAACCCGAGGGGCGTATGTAGGGGCGGCACCAGATGCTGACTCTTGGAGGCAAGAAGTCGCTACTCGGCCGGGTCCACAAGAGCTAAAGGCCAGTGTGCTAGCGACGAGCCGTTGACCCTTGTGAGGCTAGTGGCTTGTGCGACGATAGGGGGAGAGAGTCACCTCTCACCCGCCATCCATCACCTACTCTGACCCACAGCTGGGGGTGACAGGGCAGGGAGGGCGCTACTGCTGCCTCTAATGCTACTTCTACTGCTACTTCTCCTACTAATTTAAATTTTGCCCCGAGGGGCGAGTTTATGGCCCAGCGCCACTCTCCCTGTGAGTTGACACACCGCCATAGCAGCATGTACAACACTCCCCAATAGGACGAAAACCCACTGGGTTCTTCTTCCTGTCACTTGTACCCAGACACAGCTTAACTGTCTCAAGTGAACAGCTTATCAAACAAGATTAACATTTGTCAACCCTTAAGTACTTTATCTTGCGGGTGCAAAATTAGGGAGTCTTTTAAGAAGTATCTATATTTGATAAATAGTATTTTCCTAACTCAATGTGGGGCTTATTATTCTACACATATTCCTAATGATTCCTAGATGTTCACACTCTCTCAGGTAGTGGTCAAGGCGGTGTCCGTCACTCATCACAGATTCCGCAACTCCGTTGCCCAACAGTTGCTTCCATGCCGAATCTCCATGGATATTTGTATCCAAAACAGATTCTTGCTGTTACTGATTCTTTTCCACGGCCTCCTCCTCTTCGTCCATAATGATTCGAATTGCCAGCTGCAGCCATGTTGTACCATCGTACAGATTCACTGATTTGTTCTTCTATCCTCTTTTCCTCAGTTACCTTGTCACGGTGATGTTGCCTGATAATACCTCTAATTTGTAGTAGAGTCTTGGGAATGAAGTATTCAATATGGTCTCCTTCAGCGCCTTCAGCAGCCAGCACATCTGCTCGTTCATTCCCACATATTCCAACATGGGAGGGGATCCACAGAAACTTGACGACTCTTCCCTGATTGGTTAGTACTCTCACTTGATCTCAGCGACTATCGCAGGATTTTCTGCCCGATTTTTACTAAGACTTTGTAGCGGTACTTTAGAATCAGTGCAGATCACTGCGCCATTAGTGTTTCGTGCAAGGACTCTTAACGCCATAATAATGGCAGTTAGCGCCGCTTGTGTTGAAGAGGCATAGTTCTCAATACGGACTTTTCCTTCATTTCCGCACTGAAAGACATTATTCCTAATTACAGTGTATGCTGCACCAGTCCTGCCAGTGACAGGGTTAGATGACCCATCAGTGTAGATCTGATGTAAAATAAATAAATAAATGTTTATTTAGGTAAGGTACATACATACAAGAGATTTTACAAAGAATGATGGATTTATAGAGCTAGTACATACAATGCCTAAAGCCACTATTACGCAAAGCGTTTCGGGTATGAAGGACATATAATTCCACAACCATTACTAACAACTTTGAAATACTACACTACTAGTAGTTACCAACTTCTAGTACTACCAAATATCACCACCTATTAGTACTAATACTATAACCTGCTAGTACTACACCTGCTACTTTACTTCTATACTGGCAAGTACTTTCTACCGGCACCAGTAGGCCTAACACCCACACACACACACTAAATCATCAGCTTTCAGCTGACCCGCGGAAGCAAGTTATCAAACATAACAAGATATAAACTGACACACACTAAGAGTGCATAACAAGTAAGCTATCAGCAGCTGAAAGAGGGCAAGAAAGGAGAAGAAGACTGTACAAGCCTGAGATCTAACACAGGAGAGATTCTTCAAGCCCAGACCGGGGGCCCAGCTGAGGCTTACGGTCCGTGTAGGGTGTACGTCTTCAGCCCCTTCCCCCCCCCCCCCCACCCATCCCTCTCATAGCCCTCCTTGCCGGATATAAAGTACAAGGGAGGTACTATACAGGATTATGGTAGGATATAAGGTACAAGGGAGCTACTACACATGATTCTAGCCGGATATAAGATAGAAGGGAGCTACTACACATGACTAGCCCAATACTGTATAAGGTACAAGAGAGCTACTACACAGGACTTCAGCAGGATATAAGGTACAAGGAAGCTATTACACAGGACTCTAGCAGGATATAAGGTACAAGGAAGCTATTACACAGGACTCTAGCAGGATATAAGGTACAAGGGCTACTACACAGGACTCTAGCAGGATATAAGGTACAAGGGCTACTACACAGGACTCTAGCAGGATATAAGGTACAAGGGCTACTACACAGGACTCTAGCAGGATATAAGGTACAAGGAAGCTATTACACAGGACTAGTCATAACTCAGGGAGCGGCCGGAGACTACAGACCAAGGTCAGTGTCAGTCATCAGACGCTTCATACACCATGTCACTTAATATGACATATTCAACAGACAAATAATTATAGCAGTGGTGCTCCACAGTGCGTACATCCTGCCAGGATAACGTCTACACAAGCACCAAAGCAACACCTGGAGCTACCTGGAGAGGGTTTTGGCAGTTCTACTCCCCCGAGCCCGGCCTGAGGCCAGGCTAGATCCGGGACCAATTCCGGGCCGATACAGGGACAAATGGACAGAATTTCTCTCATCTGATGTCTCTGTTCATCTAAAAGTTAGAGTCCGGCCTGAGGCTAGGCTCGACGTGGAGGTTATCTTCACTAAAGGTGTGTGTGTACTCACCTAGTTGTACTCACCTAGTTGTGTTTGCGGGGGTTGAGCTCTGGCTCTTTGGTCCCGCCTCTCAACCGTCAATCAACAGGTGTACAGATTCCTGAGCCTATCGGGCTCTGTCATATCTACACTTGAAACTGTGTATGGAGTCAGCCTCCACCACATCACTTCCTAATGCATTCCATTTGTCAACCACTCTGGCACTAAAAAAGTTCTTTCTAATATCTCTGTGGCTCATTTGGGCACTCAGTTTCCACCTGTGTCCCCTTGTGCGTGTTCCCCTTGTGTTAAATAGACTGTCTTTATCTACCCTATCAATCCCCTTCAGAATCTTGAATGTGGTGATCATGTCCCCCCTAACTCTTCTGTCTTCCAGCGACGTGAGGTTTAATTCCCGTAGTCCCTCCTCGTAGCTCATACCTCTCAGCTCGGGTACTAGTCTGGTGGCAAACCTTTGAACCTTTTCCAGTTTAGTCTTATCCTTGACTAGATATGGACTCCATGCTGGGGCTGCATACTCCAGGATTGGCCTGACATATGTGGTATACAAAGTTCTGAATGATTCTTTACACAAGTTTCTGAATGCCGTTCGTATGTTGGCCAGCCTGGCATATGCCGCTGATGTTATCCGCTTGATATGTGCTGCAGGAGACAGGTCTGGCGTGATATCAACCCCCAAGTCTTTTTCCTTCTCTGACTCCTGAAGAATTTCCTCTCCCAGATGATACCTTGTATCTGGCCTCCTGCTCCCTACACCTATCTTCATTACATTACATTTGGTTGGGTTAAACTCTAACAACCATTTGTTCGACCATTCCTTCAGCTTGTCTAGGTCTTCTTGAAGCCTCAAACAGTCCTCTTCTGTTTTAATCCTTCTCATAATTTTAGCATCGTCCGCAAACATGTGTGTGTGTGTGTGTGTGTGTGTGTGTGTGTGTGTGTGTGTGTGTGTGTGTGTGTGTGTGTATTTGTGTGTTTTAGAGGAAATATATGTAGTGGATATAACAGAGAAAAAATAAATCACAAAAGACTTAAAAGAAAATCAAAATGCAGATGTTGTATACACAGACTGTACAAGGACATTCGACAACTGTGACCCTGGAATGATAGCACACAAAATGAGGTCAATGGGAGTAACTGGTAAAGTGGGGCGGTGGATTTTCAACTTTGTCAAACAAAATGCAGAGAGTGACGGTCAATCAAATAAGATCAAGTCCCAAGTGCGGTGAAAAGTTCTGTACCTCAGGGCACAGTCCTTGCACCGCTGCTATTTCTCATTCTTATCTCGGATATAGACAAAAACACTAGACACAGCTTCGTGTCATCATTTGTAGACGATACAAAAACCAGCATGAAATTTTCTCTGTAGAAGACACCAAAAAAATAACTGACTGAAAATAATATGATGTTTAACGGTGACAAGTCCTAGGTACTTAGGTACGGTGGAAACGAGGAAGTTAAACTTAACACAGGGAACACGACACAATCATAGAAGGAAAGCAAAATATACAAGATCTGGGAATTATGATGTCTGAAGAACCTGACATTTAGTGAACATAACCGAGTAAGTATAGCTGCGGTCAGGAAAATGACAGGATGGATTATGGGAACGTTCAAATCCAGAGACCCAACAGTAATGCAATCTATTTAAATCACTGGTGCTGTCCCGTCTTGAGTATTGCTCGATACTCACTTCCCCCTTCAGGAGAGATCTCTGAATTAGAGGAAATACAGAGAACATATATGACACGCATAGAAACGATAAAATATCTAAATTATTGGAACAGTCTTAAAGCTCTGAAAATATACTCTTTGGAAAGGAGACAAGAGAGAGGTATCAAATAATATATACATGGAAGATACTTGAAGGTCAGGTCTGAAATTTACACAGTGAAATAACAACATTGAGAGCGAAAGGTACGGAAGGAAATGCAGACTAGAACTAGTGAAGAGTAGAGGTGCCATAGGCACAATCAGAGAGCACTGTCCGAAGATCAGAGATCCACGGCTGTTCAACACCCTCCCAGCAAGCATTATAAATATTGCCGGAACAAAGGTGATGTATTCAAGAGGCACTTATCTAAGTTTTTGCAAAAAATGCCGGATGAACCAGGCTCTAGTGGCTATGTGAGCCTGCTGGCCGCTTAAAGCATTAGCCTGTACGACCAGTTATCACAAATCAAAATAGAAGAACTCCCAGAACCCTCTCCAGGTATGCTCCAGGTATGACCAAAGAGCCAAAGCTCAACACTCGCCAGCACAACTAGGTGAGAACAACTAGGCGAGTACACACACACACAGCTACAGACAAAAATGTAGACAATGTTTTACCGTCGTATAGAACAATGGCGAGCATGGCGGGCTCCGTCACCCTGCGACACTAAGCAGACACACAAAACAAGACCAACACAACACATCCTGGACGGAGTCTGCTCCACCACAACCACCGCCAGCTCCATCGATTCCCCCTTGCCATCCGGAGCGCCGCCCCCCCCCCCATCTTGCGTACGACGCTGCTGGACACGGTGAACGACTACTGCTTATGAATGACGCAGTTTACAAGACGTGCAACTGACACACAATGAGGTTTCCTTTGTGTGTAGTCAACTGAGAACGCATCTCGTTGACACCCGCACGTACATTCCCTTTGAGGTTCCTGAAAGAGAAGCAATCCAATTCAAACACTGAACTAACGTACTGAGCTGTGACGCCCACCCTTGTGGTGCTGTGGAGGGGTGGTACGTGTACCTGCGAGGCACTGTGGAGGGGCGGTACGTGTACCTGCGAGGCACTGTGGAGGGGTGGTACGTGTACCTGCGAGGCACTGTGGAGGGGCGGTACGTGTACCTGCGAGGCACTGTGGAGGGGCGGTACGTGTACCTGCGAGGCACTGTGGAGGGGTGGTACGTGTACCTGCGAGGTACTGTGGAGGGTGTCGCTATATTACACTGCCAGTGTAAGATGAACACAGTGTTAGATGAACACAGTGTAAGATGAACAGTGTTAGATGAACACAGTGTTAGATGAACACAGTGTAAGATGAACACAGTGTAAGATGAACACAGTGTAAGATGAACACAGTGTAAGATGAACACAGTGTTAGATGAACACAGTGTAAGATGAACACAGTGTTAGATGAACACAGTGTAAGATGAACACAGTGTTAGATGAACACAGTGTAAGATGAACACAGTGTAAGATGAACACAGTGTAAGATGAACACAGTGTTAGATGAACACAGTGTTAGATGAACACAGTTAGATGAACACAGTGTTAGATGAACACAGTGTTAGATGAACACAGTGTAAGATGAACACAGTGTAAGATGAACACAGTGTTAGATGAACACAGTGTTAGATGAACACAGTGTAAGATGAACACAGTGTTAGATGAACACAGTGTAAGATGAACAGTGTTAGATGAACACAGTGTAAGATGAACACAGTGTTAGATGAACACAGTGTAAGATGAACACAGTGTAAGATGAACACAGTGTTAGATGAACACAGTGTAAGATGAACAGTGTTAGATGAACACAGTGTTAGATGAACACAGTGTTAGATGAACACAGTGTTAGATGAACACAGTGTTAGATGAACACAGTGTAAGATGAACACAGTGTAAGATGAACACAGTGTAAGATGAACACAGTGTAAGATGAACACAGTGTAAGATGAACACAGTGTAAGATGAACACAGTGTTAGATGAACACAGTGTAAGATGAACACAGTGTAAGATGAACACAGTGTAAGATGAACACAGTGTTAGATGAACACAGTGTAAGATGAACACAGTGTTCCAGTTCATGTAAGATGAACACTGTCACTGTCAATTTATAAATTTGTAAATCCAACTTTCTATTGTTCACAATTATGGGGTTCAGTTCCTGAACCGATTATGTGCCTCTGTAACCCTTTCCACCACCGCCCACGGGATGGGTATGGGGTGCATAATAAAGAAATAGAATTGAATATTGTTCACTGCCACACAAGGGCCGGGATGGGTTCATAAGAGATGCAGCTTAAAAATAGAATAAATAAAATTGTTCCTCATTCTTTAAAATGGACAAGTAAATTTTGGATAATGTGTTAGGCTGTCGTCCAGTACTCCAGAGTCAATGAAATAGTTACACAGTTGGTGGTACAATAGGCCAGGAGGTCTAAAATCTTTTTGTTGAATGTGACCCCGTGACAGTGGAGGGTGCAGCAGGCGCCCGCCAGCCCCTGCACTCCACTTGTCACTTCTTACAATGGAACTGTTTTGACAAACTTGAAACATACGAACCCAAGCAACCCACCTAATTTATGGAGGCTGTTGCATAGTATTTCGTCAGTACTCACTCTTGTTGTGCTTGCGGGGGCCAATCAACACAGCAGTCAACTGGTGTACAGATTCCAAGCCTATTGGGGTCCATCAACTCTACATTTGAAACTGTGTATGGAGTCAGCCTCCACCACATCACTGCCTAATGCAGTCCATCTGCTAACTACTCTGACATTGAAAAAAAAGTATTTCTAATGTCTAAAAAATAAATAAAAAGGGGCATCTAAAATTAAACTAAATGTGGAAATCTTGGTTAGAGTTACGTCAGTATTACGGTGCCTTTATTTTTCCAAATAAATCGTAATTTTTAACAGACTGTTCGATTCCCCCCAAAATGGGACGTATTAAGTGAGAGGACAGGTCAGAGGGACGCCACACTGGACAACAGTCGACATCAACATTAACACGCGTTTAAGATATTCTAAGACATCATAACATCAATATTCGTCATCAATTTTACAAGTCGAATCATAGAATTGCACTCGGTGGATTACTATAAGATTAACAACTAGAAATAGAAACTATGAAGGGTACCTTGGCATCACTTGCCTGGCAGGTATGTTCTTGAGGTGATCTGTGTTGTATCTTTAGTTCTACCGCAATAATTGCAGTAACACCTTCATCACTGTGGGGGTGTACCCCAGGGCACAGTCCCTGCACCGCTTTCATGGCTCATTCTTATCTCGGATATAGATACAAATACTAGTCACAGCTTTGTGTCATCTTCTGCAGATGATACAAAAATCAGCATGAAAATTTCCTCTATAGAACACACTGAAAAACCGCTGGCCGGATATTATTAAGGTTTTCGATTGAGCAACTGAAAACAGCATGATATTTAAGGATGACAAGTCCCAGGTACTGAGGTATGGTGGAAACGAGGAAGTTAAACGAAACACAGGGTACAGGACACAATCATAGAAGAAAAGAAACATGTAAAAGATCTGGGAATTATGATGTCTGACGACCTGACATTTAGTGAACATAACCGAGCAAGTATAGCGGTGGCCAGGAAAATGATAGGATGGATTATGAGAACGTTCAAATCCAGGGACCCCACAGTAATGCTAATACTATTTAAATCACTGGTTCTGTCCCGTCTTGAGTATTGCTCGGTACTCACTTCCCCCTTCAGGAGAGATCAGGAGAGAGAGCAGGAAAAAGATATCTGAATTAGAGGGAATACAGAGAACATATACGGAACACATAGAAACAACAAAACATCTAAATTATTGGAACCGACTGAAAATGTACTCTTTAGAAAGGAGACGAGAGAGGTATCAAATAATATATACACGGAAGATATCGTAAGGCTAGGTCCCAAATTTGCACAGTACAATAACAACATACTGGAATAAAAGGTACGGAAGGAAATGCAGAATAGAACCAGTGAAGAGTAGAGGTGCCATAGGCGCAATCAGAGAACACTGTCTGGACATCAGGGGTCCACAGCTGTTCAACACCCTCCCAGCAAGCATTAGAAAAATTTATGTAACAAAGGTGGATGTATTCAAGAGGCACTTAGATATGTTCCTGCAAGAAGTACCGGACCAACCAGGCTGTTGTGGATATGTAGGTCACCCCTCCAAGCAACAGCCTGTTGGACCAAGTTATCACAAGTCGAGCCTGGCCTCAGGCCGGGCTCGGGGAGTAGAAGACCTCCCACAACCCTCTCCAGGTATCAACAAATACAGCAGCAAATACAATAACAATAATAAACCCAGTAACACCCACATACATCGCTGTATAACAGAAGACATTCTCGGGAACCAAAACCATCTTCAAAACTGTGCCGTGATTGACATGTCAGTTAGTTAAGTTAGCCACGAGTGCTGATGATCTAAGATGACACGTCTTGTGATGATTCCATACTAAGATGACACGGCCCGCATGGTGCCCATAGTGTCAGACGCGGCATGATACACGCGGACGTCCATTACCCTTCACCAAGCCACTAACCCAACACAGAGACCACGCACAGGTGAGACACAAAGGCAGGAGAAAGTGGTATTTGCAAGTCGCTCACAGTGTTTATGTAGGACCGGGAGGTGTACCTATCTGGCTGAGCCCGGGACCACGAGCGTGCACACCCTGGTCTGTGACCACACCCTGGCTTGTGACCACACCCTGGCTTATGGCCACACCCTGGCCTAGCACCACACCCCTGGCCTAGCACCACACCCTGGCCTAGCACCACACCCCTGGCCTAGCACCACACCCTGGCCTAGCACCACACCCCTGGCCTAGCACCACACCCAGGCCTAGCACCACACCCTGGTCTAACACCACACCCTGGCCTAGCACCACACCCTGGCCTAACACCACACCCTGGCCTAACACCACACCCTGGCCTAACACCACACCCCTGGCCTAGCACCACACCCCTGGCCTAGCACCACACCCTGGCCTAACACCACACCCTGGCCTAACACCACACCCTGGCCTAACACCACACCCTGGCCTAACACCACACCCTGGCACCCTGGCCTAAGCTCACGTCTTTCGCTATTTGCCTGTTGGTGGGTCTGGCTGCTTGAGGTTTACCTGTAGTCGCTTTTGAGAGTTGTTCTATTCTCCAAGCCTGGAGATAACTTGATTTATGAGATTGTTGCTTCCTGGAGCCCGCAGGCCCATTACAGCTCGGGTGATCCGGGAGTCCCTGTTAGAGTTAGCCCAACTGTTTCGTGAAAATATCCACTTGTGTTCTGGCATTGTTTTGTTATAATTGTTGGAAGGAGGTTAAAGAGTCTTGGACCTGTGATGTTCATACAGTGCTCCCATCTGTGTTTATGGCACCTCTGTTCTTTACTGGGTATATTCTGTCTATCTGTATCTCTCTTTCTCCTCAGGCGAGTTCACACACACACACACACACACACACACACACACACACACACACACACACACACACACACACACACACACACACACACACACACACAGGAGGCCAGACACAGGATACAGAATAGGAGATGAAGTACTTAATGAAACGGACAGAGAGAAAGATCTAGGAGTTGATATCACACCAAACCTATCTCCTGAAGCCCACATCAAATGAATTACATCTGCGGCATATGCGAGGCTAACTGACATCAGAACAGCCTTCAGGAACCTGTGTAAAGAATCGTTCAGAACCCTATGTTAGACCAATCCTGGAGTATGCGGCCCCAGCATGGAGCCCGTACCTTATCAAGCACAAGACGAAGCCGAAAAACGTTCAGAGGTATGCCACTAGACTAGTCCAAGAACTAAGAGGCACGAGTTACGAGTAAAGGCTGTGGGAAATCCACCTCACGACACCAGAAGACAGAAGAATAAGGGGAGACATGAACACTACCTACAAAATCCCCAGGGGAATTGACAGGAGTAGACAAGGTTAAACTGTTTAATACGGGTGGTACGCGAACAATGGGGTCACAGGTGGAAACTGAGTACCCACATGAGCTACAGGGACGTTAAAAAGAACTTTTTCAGTGTCAGAGTAGTTAACAAGTGGAATGCATTAGGAAGTGGTGTGGTGGAGGCTGACTCTATATACACAGTTTCAAATGTGGATATGATAGAGCCCAGTAGGCTCAGGAACCTGTACACCTATTGATTGACAGTTGAGAGGCGGGACCAAAGAACCAAAGCTCAACCCCCGCAAGCACAAATAGGTGAGTACAGAGAGAGAGAGAGAGGGGGGGTAAGATGAGGGGAAGGGGGGAGAAGGAGGGAGAAGGGGGGGGGGTTATCTTGAGGTTATCTTGAGATGATTTCGGGGCTTTAGTGTCCCCGCGGTCCGGTCCTCGACCAGGCCTCCACCCCCAGGAAGCAGCCCGTGACAGCTGACTAACACCCAGGTACCTATTTTACTGCTAGGTAACAGGGGCATAGGGTGAAAGAAACTCTGCCCATTGTTTCTCGCCGGCGCCAGGGATCGAACTCGGGACCACAGGATCACAAGTCCAGTGTGCTGTCCGCTCGGCCGACCTGGGGGGGGAGACAGTGGGAGAAGACACCCCACGCGCCCCACTGAGACAACACACTAGTGACACATGGTCCACAGAGAGCGGCCTCATCAACAGTGTCACATGAACGCAACACGAAAAACAAAAGAGTGTCACTCTTGGGGGTGAAAAGGGTGGAGGGTGAGTTAACTACACTGTCCAAGGTGTTGTACACTGCAACATTTCTCAAGAACTATGAATCACCCTAAACGTTACAAATGAGGTGGTAGAGGTACTGGGATTAAAAATAGAGAAAATAAATTTAGTGATTATACTAATATACAAACCGCCAGATGCAACGGCTGAGGAATTCACAGAACAGATAAGCAAAATAGAGAATAGCCTTGATAATTTGGAGAACCCGATACCTGATATTATTTTCCTAGGTGACTTCAACTTGCCTAGTCTCAGGTGGAAAATAGCAAACAATAATATTATACCAGGAAATCTATCAGGACCTAACCAACCACAGATTAGAGAACTACTTAGATTCTGTGACAAATTTTCACTCAATCAGCAGATATCGGAGCCAATGAGAAATGAAAATATTCTAGATCTGGTCTTTACGAACAATGAAGACATTATCAGAGACATTACGATATCAGATACCACATACTCAGATCACAAACTCATTGAAGTGCAAACGACCATCAATACTCAGAATAGACCTAAAACGTTGATAAAGCGAGAGGGGCTATTCGGTAAATTCAATTTTAATAATAAAAGGATAGACTGGGAGATAATAAACAGGGAACTTACAAACATTCCATGGGGAACTGTTCTAAATAATACAAGTCCTACAGAAGGAATAGAAAAACTTACTTCAGAAGCGTATCAAGTCTGTCTGAAACATGTTCCTTTGAGGAAAGCCAGAAAGAGATCTAACGTAGAAAGAGAACGCAGACGACACTATAAACGCAGGAAAACAATAACGGAACTGCTTATGCAGACACGAATTTCCCGTCAAAGAAGGAATAATTTAAATAGGGAGATTGAAGAAATCGAGCGGAAATTGAAACACTCATATGAAACTGAAGAAAGGCAGTTAGAACAGAAAGCAATTCAGGAAATAAAGAAAAATCCAAAATATTTCTTCTCATATGCGAAATCAAAAGCAAAAACCACTGCCAGTATTGGACCTATTCGTACAAGTGAAGGTTCATACACGGAGGATGACAAAGAAATTAGTGAAATACTAAAAAAACAGTATGAGGACATGTTTAGCACTCCAATAAACAACATGAAGGTGGAAGATCAGGACATTTTCTTTATGCGGGATATTCAAACCCCGGTAAATATAACTGATATAAACACGAGCGCACTAAATTTTGAAAAAGAAATTGAAAACATGCCCATGCACTCGGCCCCAGGTCCAGACTCATGGAATTCAATATTTATAAAGAAATGCAAAGTGCCGGTAGCACAGGCACTCAGTATAGTGTGGAGGAAGAGCTTGGACACGGGGGAGATACCAGATGCACTTAAAGTAGCAGACATAGCCCCTCTACACAAGGGAGGGAGCAAAGCATTGGCAAAAAATTATAGACCAGTTGCACTAACATCGCACATCATAAAAGTATTTGAGAGAGTGATTAGGAGTCAGGTCACCAATTTCATGGAGACCAATGACCTTCATAACCCAGGCCAACATGGATTTCGAGCGGGAAGATCGTGCCTCTCACAGCTACTTGAGCACTACGACAAAGTCACTGAGGCATTAGAAGAGAAACAGAATGCTGATGTGATATACACGGACTTCGCAAAGGCCTTCGATAAATGTGACCATGGCGTGATAGCACACAAAATGAAGTCAATGGGAATAACCGGAAAAGTAGGACGCTGGATACTCAGTTTTCTGTCAAACAGGACTCAGCGAGTAACTGTCAACCATATAAAATCTAGTCCAAGTGCAGTGAAAAGCTCTGTACCTCAGGGTACAGTCCTTGCACCACTGCTTTTCCTTATTCTCATATCAGATATAGACAAAAATACAAGTCACAGCTTCGTATCATCCTTTGCAGATGACACAAAAATCAGTATGAAAATTACCTCGGCTGAGGACATTGAAAAACTTCAAGCTGATATTAATAAAGTTTTCGACTGGGCATCAGAAAATAACATGATGTTTAACAGTGATAAATTCCAGGTACTCAGGTACGGTAAAAATGAGGACCTTAAACATAATACAGAGTACAAAACACAATCAAATGTACCCATAGTAGGAAAACAGCATGTAAAGGATTTGGGAATAATAATGTCTGACGACCTAACGTTTAAGGAGCATAACCAAGCAAATATTGCGACAGCCAGAAAAATGATAGGATGGATTACGAGAACTTTCAAATCCAGGGATCCCATCACAATGGTTGTACTCTTCAAGGCACTTGTGTTGTCCCGTCTTGAGTACTGCTCAGTACTCACTTCCCCCTTCAAAGCAGGAGAGATTGCTGAAATAGAGGGAATACAGAGAACATATACGGCACGCATAGACGCAATAAAGCACCTAAATTATTGGGATCGTCTCAAAGCCCTCCAAATGTACTCGCTAGAAAGAAGACGAGAGAGATATCAAATAATATACACCTGGAAGATACTGGAGGGCCAAGTACCAAATCTACGCAGTAAAATAACAACGTACTGGAATGAACGACATGGAAGAAAATGTAGAATAGAACCAATGAAGAGCAGAGGTGCCATAGGCACAATCAGAGAACACTGTATAAACATCAGAGGTCCGCGGTTGTTCAACGTCCTCCCAGCAAGCATAAGAAATATTGCCGGAACAACCGTGGACATTTTCAAGAGGAAACTAGATTTATTCCTCCAAGGAGTGCCGGACCAACCGGGCTGTGGTGGGTATGTGGGCCTGCGGGCCGCTCCAAGCAACAGCCTGGTGGACCAAACTCTCACAAGTCGAGCCTGGCCTCGGGCCGGGCTTGGGGAGTAGAAGAACTCCCAGAACCCCATCAACCAGGTATCAACCAGGTAAACCCTAAGCTCTCATCTCCCCCCCTATGAACTTGATACCTTGACAAGTCCGTCACAAGAGCTCCTCCCAAGACAGACTGTATATCAATATGATAACAAAAGACACAACGAGGCTCTTGAGAGACAACAGAGAGCTAGTCCCAGAATTATTGGGACCATTGTCATTGTTATGGCAATGGTAATTGTCATAACAACTGGAGAGTAAAGTAGGTATGTGATCAATAGTGGTGATCAATAGTGGTGATCAATAGTGGTGATCAATAGAGGTGATCAATAGTGGTGATCAATAGTGGTGATCAATAGTGGTGATCAATAGTGGTGATCAATAGTGGTGATCAATAGAGGTGATCAATAGTGGTGATCAATAGTGGATCAATAGCGGTGATCAATAGTGGTGATCAATAGAGGTGATCAATAGTGATCAATAGTGGATCAATAGCGGTGATCAATAGTGATCAATAGAGGTGATCAATAGTGATCAATAGTGGTGATCAATAGTGGTGATCAATAGAGGTGATCAATAGTGGATCAATAGCGGTGACAGGTGACGAAATCAAGGCTGCTTTGAGTTTTTTGAATGATTGATCCTGGGCCTCTCCCCAAACAAAGGGTTCATCTTTTCTTTGCAACTTGTAAAGCGGAGCGGCTATAATAGAGAATCCAGCAATAAATGAACGATAAAATCCTACAAGACCTGTGAACTGTCTTACGGCTTCTGCGGTACGAGGTGTTGGAAAATCACGGGCAGCGATAATTTTTGATTCATTCAATGTAATACCTGAAGGTGTAACTGTATGACCTAGGAAATTAATCTTTTGCTTTAAAAATGAACATTTTGCAAGCTTTATTTTTAAATTAGCTTCAGCGAGCTTTGCAAGTACTTTCTCAAGGTTCTGGAAATGAGTCTGAACATCTTGCGACATGATTATGAGATCATCAAGGTAAACTAGAAGTGTACTTACTATCAATCTACGAAATAGATTTGTCATGAGCCGTGAAAAGGTTATTGGACTACTACGCAAACCAAACGGCATTCTTTTGAAATGAAAATGACCATTGGGAGTACTAAAGGCTGTCAATTGTTTACTTTCCTCATCAAGGGGGATTTGCCAGAATCCCTGCAACAAATCTAACGTTGAGAATACTTTGTTTCGACCAATACTTTGCAACAAATCATTTAGAACTGGAAGTGGGAAACGATCAGGTATTGTTACTCTGTTAAGCTTGCGATAATCGATTACAGGTCTCCAAGTCCCATCTCGCTTTGGTACAAGAATCAATGGAGCGTTCCATGGCGAATTACTCGATTCAATTACATCACTCTGTAACATTTCTTCTACAAGTCTATCTGCTTCTGCTCTCTGAGAATGGGGAAGTCGGTAAGCTGGTACATAAATAGGCGTAGTTCCTTGTTCAAGAGGAATTTTATGTGTAATGAGAGGAGTGAGACCTAATTTTTCTCCTGGTAGAGCAACAACAGCTCTATTCTTGTTCAAAATTTCCAAAAGCTGAGCCACAGAGTCAGGAAAATCAGTAGGACTGAGGTGTTGCGCTTGCACCTCTGGCTGAGATCCCTGTTCTCCTGGTGTGAGTGTACAAACAGTATGATCCATGGAGACATCATCCACAACTCGCACCGGTAACGAGTAATGGGCAAAATCTACAACATGGGTACCAGACTGAAGATGGATATCGGCATTACTAGTGTTTGCGATAAATAGTGTGACAGTACCATCCTGCACTGTGTGCCAGGAGGGTTCAACAAATGTACCATTCACTTTACATGTTTCACTTTCCGCAATCACATCCGACAACTCAGGCACTCCCTGAACCTTAACTCTTATTCTGGTGAGAGAATGAGGGTGTAACACAGTGTCAGTAGCCATGGAACCACTGACTTCAGAGATGGAAGCTGCCAGGCGAGCGAGACAACGAGAATCCGTTAGGGCGTCCCCTTCCAGAAAGTCCCGATACTCATTCTCCTTAACAACTGCACAACTACTATGCTTCAATCGAGTGCCTGTTTTCTCGGGTATGCTACCACGACAATGATCTGACAAACCTACGCTTGCAAGGCGGGTGTCAACAAAATTAACATAATCTGATTGAAGGTTGAACTCGTGGCCCTGTCGATACATGCTACACAAGGGTATGACATGGTCTTTGATACTTATGTTCCAACGATGGGGAAACAATGCAATATTTTCATCAATCATGGTGTACAGACCTAAGAGAATGTCTCCAGGAAAATGAATAATGTCAACAACTAAACATGTTATAGACAATGTGACATCATTGAACTTGAGTGGGAGGTCAATTTCACCCTGAACTTTTACTTTATTTCCTGAAATACCACTTAGAAAAGGTATGTGTGACTGTTTTAAAATAGTAGGGTGCTTACTTTCAATGTCTCTAAGAGCTGAGGGCTTGACAATATTAATTTTTGCACCCGAGTCAAGAAAAACTTTTAAAACTCTACCATGTACAATGGCTGATACAAGGGGACCATCACTTGAGACTGGACAAGTTACTACTTTTGACTTATATTGTCTGGGATATCTGCGTCTTGTTTGTGTCAAATTTACTGTGGATCCGTCAACATCTACAACTGGTCTAGAGTCAGTGTCCTCCTCTGTCAAGTGTCCAAATCTATTTTGGGTAGCTACTGAATACACAGGGAGGGCACTAGGATTGGCTAGCTTGAATTGGTTAGCGGATGGCCTTGGGGGTTTCCCGACGACATGGAGTGAACATTCTGAGCTCCAGCATTCTGTGACTGAGCATTATAATTTGAAGTTGCATTATAGCTGGGCTGGGAGTTGTAATTACGAGAGTTCTGATAATGTCTTGGACGCTGTGAGCCTCGCCAAGACTGACCATGGGAGTTACGAGGTGGAGATGTCCTTTGCCTAGCTCTACAATCCGCAGTGTGGTGACCAACTTGTTTATGGTACGTGCAATATGGAAGCCTAGAATGATTAGATTGATGAGGGGGCCGAGAGAATTGTCTAGGAGGTGATGATCTAGGGGCGGACCAACAGTCCCTTGCAAGGTGGTTACTCTTACCACAATGCCAACATGAGGGAGTGGATGGTTGTGGACTATGGCGTTTCGGCATTTTATGAGGCGGCGAATTTGACTGGGGGCTACGAGCATGGGTACGCTTCTGCGACCAAGAGTTTTGAGAATTTGTGGGAGGATGCTGAGAGCTTGTGACTACATTTACAGCATCAGAGGGTGGCAACAGTTGAGCACTTCGGGGAGCTAGTTTATCTGCGGCATTGTTAATAGCCTCAAATACTTCACCAATTTCATGTTTAACACCAAAATTTTGTTGCTCAACGATTGGTTTTGTATGCTCGGGGGCAAAATGCATTAAAGTACCAAATGCTATCATTTTGGCCATAGCCTCAGGGGACAGATTATTGTCTTTATCTAACCAAGTTGAATTATTCATAGCAGAAACTAAGGCATACAGATACTGATCGAGACGGCTAGTAAACGCATTAAACGATTCACCAGGCTGCATGGTGGCATTGGCAATTTTCTTGACTAACCTATATGGGTCAAGGTCTCCTTTATTAACAAAGCGACGGCGAAAGAAATCCTTAAATTCAGGCCAAGACTGGAGGCTAACAATGGCTTTCTCATCAACAACAAAACGTGCATCACCTTTGGTTGTGTCCACGGCTGACCGTGCAATTGCTAAGTATTCGGCATCAGTAGGCTTAGAAAAACGTGCAACTGTTTTCGCTTCAACCTTACTAAACCATGATTCTAATAAACGCGATTCCCCAGCAAAAAGAGGAATAGCCATTTCCTGAGCTGATCTCTGGCCATTGGGACGAGCAACTGTTCCCATTGATTCTGAAGGGGTTTCAACAGTGGTAGGCATTGTCACAGCCGTGGAAGTAATATTTGAACGCAGATTATAATTAAGTGCACCTGGCATCAGAAATAGTATACACAAAAATAAACACAAAAAAATATCAACTTGGCTAAAGTAAAAATGGCAGAAATAAAATTATTAAATTGGGCTAGGCAAGAAAATAATTAAGAACAAGCAATTGTAAACTAAATTTAGCAATCTTTCATTAAAAAAATGACTGGAATTAGATGTATGTAAATTAATTAAACCAGACTAAGCACAGCAATTGAGAATATAAAAACTGGAAGTGCAATTGCAAAATTTCATTAAAAAGATTCAACACAACAAGTGGTAATGCAAGAAATATGGATGTAGCACATACTGGACACAGGAATGTATATAACTCCTATGGTAAAAGTTTAAAATAAAATGCTTAAAGGATAAATTTCAAGTTAGGTCTGGAGAAATATAAAAAAAATTTCTGTTCTATTGTCTATGGAAATCTCAAAAACAAATTTCTTTTATGCAAAATAAACTGCTAGAACAATTATTTCTTACTTCTCTCACCTTTGAATTCAGTAATGACACTAGTAACAATTAATGAATAATGGAATCATATGCAGGGAATATTGAAATGTCTCAGAGAAACTGTGGGCCTCTGGAGTACTAAACCGGCTCCAATATTTAACAAGTCACTGAATGGTTAATTCACAGGATATTATGGGAATTATTACATAAGTCACTTTTTAACACTTGGCACGTTGTTCTCAACTAGCAATTACTTATCTCAGGGTTGTAATTTATGAGGATCACCAGTAGCCAAAGTAGGAGAAGCGTCGTGAAGATCGGAAGAGGCCCATGTGAGGCGTGTTTACAAACTGGATGCGACGGCAACGCTCCTGGCGGCGGTGGCGTGAGACTCAGGGACCCCACACTGTTCACGCTAGAAGCACGAAGATAAATTCTGACGACGACAATATTGCGACGATGGAATAATCAGTTGATACTTGCGACGATGGCTGACGACGATTGCAGTAGCTTGCACCCTCACGAAGCTTGATACTGTCAGCTTGGGTGGCGGTGGTGGAGGTGGTGGGTGCACTAGGTGGTTCCCACGTGGTGGCGCGAGGTTCAAAAATGGCTGGCGCGGGAAGCTTCCTTCCTCCTCACTGATGAGTGCCCGTTCTCACAGGAAAATATTGATCCTTACTTCTGAAACGTTGGCCTGGAGTAGTGGTTGATGGCAGGACCCCGGTCTGGCACAATATTTGATGCGTGGGTGGCAGGATGGCGGCTTATGGCGGTGGCGGTGGCGGCGGTTATGGCTGGAACACGAGGCGATGCTGGGTACTTGAACTTTTGTTTCCAGAAAAAAAAATTTCTGGGTCCCACTGCTGCTACCAGTATTCGTTTGCCTTGTTCGGGTAGAATGTAGACACGATAGCGCTTCTGTATATATTTATTGACTGAGATAGCAAGGTATATAACTGCCTAGCCGAGGTCCTTCTACTCTGAGTCTGTGAGGATAACTGAGGCTGCTGGGAGCATCGCTGATGCTCCTCTGTCTGGCATGACGTCAGAGGCCTACTTGCCTGTGATTGGTTACATTTCAACTGACAGAATTTTGAGTATAACAGGTGATCAATAGAGGTGATCAATAGTGGTGATCAATAGAGGTGATCAATAGGTGATCAATAGTGGTGATCAATAGTGGTGATCAATAGAGGTGATCAATAGTGGTGATCACAACTGTCCCCACCTTAGGGGAGCCTCGGGCTGCACCAATATCTTGAGATGATTTCGGGGCTTAGCGTCCCCGCGGCCCGGTCCTCAACCAGGCCCCATTTTCGTTACACCCCCCGCCCCACTTAGGAAGCAGCCCGTAGCAGCTGTCTAACTCCCAGGTACCTATTTACTGCTAGGTGACCAGGGGCATCAGGGTGAAAGATACCCTGCCCATTTGTTCCCGGTCCAACGGGGTTCGAACAGTCTCCACAATAGTAAAAATGTACTTTCTTTGCTGACACAACTTCATACAGAAAATTGTAATATACTAAATTAGAAAGTCGAAATCGGTACTGTTGAATTTGAAGAAACCGGAAAATTTTTTATATTTATGTTGCAAAGACAAACTTAACCTAACCTTCCTAGGCCTAATATACGCTATGTGAGGCCCTAATATAGGACACGTGTGTGTGCTATATTAGGCCTAGGAATATTTAAGTTTGTTTTTTTAGCTCAATTTTTTCGGACTGTAAAGTGAATAGTACAAAGTTCTACTATATAATTGCTTAGTACGTCAATATTTGTACTATGGTGCACATAGTTACAAAAAAGTACTATCTAAACAGGAGGACGAGTTGAAAAAAGATACAGCTGTTAAACGGTTCACGAACTTTGCTCCTGCAAGATAACGGACGTGTTACTCCAATTGTGTGTGGTGTTGACGAGGTAACTACCCCCGGGGTGCATGTCACGGCATGCCCCACCCAGACAACTGTCTTCATCTTGAAGTGGTGAAAGGGGGGGGGGGGTGTTGCACATGCTGCCGTGGAGGTATGTCTACTCCCAGGGTGAGTGTCTACTCCCAGGGTGAGTGTCTACTCCCAGGGTGAGTGTCCACTCCCAGGGTGGGTGTCTAGTCCCAGGGTGGGTGTCTACTCCCAGGGTGAGTGTCCACTCCCAGGGTGGGTGTCCACTCCCAGGGTGAGTGTCCACTCCCAGGGTGGGTGTCCACTCCCAGGGTGGGTGTCCACTCCCAGGGTGGGTGTCCACTCCCAGGGTGAGTGTCCACTCCCAGGGTGGGTGTCTACTCCCAGGGTGAGTGTCCACTCCCAGGGTGGGTGTATACTCCCAGGGTTAGTGTCTATTCCCAGGGCGAGTGTCTACTCCCAGGGTTAGTGTCTATTCCCAGGGTGAGTGTCTACTCCCAGGGTGAGTGTCTATTCCCAGGGTGAGTGTCTACTCCCAGGGTTAGTGTCTATTCCCAGGGTTAGTGTCTATTCCCAGGGTGAGTGTCTACTCCCAGGGTTAGTGTCTATTCCCAGGGTGAGTGTCTACTCCCAGGGTTAGTGTCTATTCCCAGGGTTAGTGTCTACTCCCAGGGTGAGTGTCTACTCCCAGGGTTAGTGTCTATTCCCAGGGTGAGTGTCTACTCCCAGGGTGAGTGTCTACTCCCAGGGTGAGTGTCAACTCCCAGGGTTAGTGTCTATTCCCAGGGTGAGTGTCTACTCCCAGGGTGAGTGTCTACTCCCAGGGTTAGTGTCTACTCCCAGGGTGAGTGTCTACTCCCAGGGTGAGTGTCTACTCCCAGGGTGAGTGTCTACTCCCAGGGTGAGTGTCTATTCCCAGGGTGAGTGTCTATTCCCAGGGTGAGTGTCTATTCCCAGGGTGAGTGTCTACTCCCAGGGTGAGTGTCTACTCCCAGGGTGAGTGTCTACTCCCAGGGTGAGAGTCTAGTCCCAGGGTGGGTGTCTAGTCCCAGGGTGGGTGTCTACTCCCAGGGTGGGTGTCTACTCCCAGGGTGGGTGTCTACTCCCAGGGTGAGTGTCTACTCCCAGGGTGAGTGTCTATTCCCAGGGTGAGTGTCTATTCCCAGGGTGAGTGTCTACTCCCAGGGTTAGTGTCTACTCCCAGGGTGAGTGTCTAGTCCCAGGGTGGGTGTCTAGTCCCAGGGTGGGTGTCTACTCCCAGAGTGGGTGTCTACTCCCAGAGTGGGTGTCTACTCCCAGGGTGGGTGTCTACTCCCAGGGTGGGTGTCTACTCCCAGGGTGGGTGTCTACTCCCAGGGTGGGTGTCTACTCCCAGGGTGGGTGTCTACTCCCAGGGTGGGTGTCTACTCCCAGGGTGGGTGTCTACTCCCAGGGTGGGTGTCTACTCCCAGGGTGGGTGTCTACTCCCAGGGTGGGTGTCTACTCCCAGGGTGGGTGTCTACTCCCAGGGTGGGTGTCTACTCCCAGGGTGAGTGTCTACTCCCAGGGTGAGTGTCTACTCCCAGGGTGGGTGTCTACTCCCAGGGTGGGTGTCTACTCCCAGGGTGGGTGTCTACTCCCAGGGTGGGTGTCTACTCCCAGGGTGGGTGTCTACTCCCAGGGTGGGTGTCTACTCCCAGGGTGGATGTCTACTCCCAGGGTGGTTGTCTACTTCCAGGGTGGGTGTCTACTCCCAGGGTGGGTGTCTACTTCCAGGGTGGGTGTCTACTTCCAGGGTGGGTGTCTACTCCCAGGGTGAGTGTCTACTCCCAGGGTGGGTGTCTACTCCCAGGGTGGGTGTCTACTCCCAGGGTGGGTGTCTACTCCCAGGGTGGGTGTCTACTCCCAGGGTGGGTGTCTACTCCCAGGGTGAGTGTCTACTCCCAGGGTGGGTGTCTACTCCCAGGGTGTGTGTCTACTCCCAGGGTGAGTGTCTACTCCCAGGGTGAGTGTCTACTCCCAGGGTGAGTGTCTACTCCCAGGGTGGGTGTCTACTCCCAGGGTGGGTGTCTACTCCCAGGGTGGGTGTCTACTCCCAGGGTGAGTGTCTACTCCCAGGGTGGGTGTCTACTCCCAGGGTGTGTGTCTACTCCCAGGGTGAGTGTCTACTCCCAGGGTGAGTGTCTACTCCCAGGGTGAGTGTCTACTCCCAGGGTGGGTGTCTACTCCCAGGGTGGGTGTCTACTCCCAGGGTGAGTGTCTACTCCCAGGGTGGGTGTTTACTCCCAGGGTGGGTGTCTACTCCCAGGGTGGTTGTGTACTCCCAGGGTGGGTGTCTACTCCCAGGGTGGTTGTGTACTTCCAGGGTGGGTGTCTACTCCCAGGGTGGGTGTCTACTCCCAGGGTGGGTGTATACTTCCAGGGTGGGTGTCTACTCCCAGGGTGTGTCTACTCCCAGGGTGAGTGTCTACTCCCAGGGTGAGTGCCTACTCCCAGGGTGGGTGTCTACTCCCAGGGTGGGTGTCTACTCCCAGGGTGGTTGTCTACTTCCAGGGTGGGTGTCTACTCCCAGGGTGGGTGTCTACTCCCAGGGTGGGTGTCTACTCCCAGGGTGGGTGTCTACTCCCAGGGTGGGTGTCTACTCCCAGGGTGGGTGTCTACTTCCAGGGTGGGTGTCTACTCCCAGGGTGAGTGTCTACTCCCAGGGTGGGTGTCTACTCCCAGGGTGGGTGTCTACTCCCAGGGTGGGTGTCTACTCCCAGGGTGAGTGTCTACTCCCAGGGTGGGTGTCTACTCCCAGGGTGGGTGTCTACTCCCAGGGTGAGTGTCTACTTCCAGGGTGAGTGTCTACTCCCAGGGTGTCTACTCCCAGGGTGAGTGTCTACTCCCAGGGTGAGTGTCTACTCCCAGGGTGGGTGTTTACTCCCAGGGTGGGTGTCTACTCCCAGGGTGAGTGTCTACTCCCAGGGTGGGTGTCTACTCCCAGGGTGGGTGTCTACTCCCAGGGTGGGTGTCTACTCCCAGGGTGGGTGTCTACTCCCAGGGTGGGTGTCTACTCCCAGGGTGAGTGTCTACTCCCAGGGTGTCTACTCCCAGGGTGGGTGTCTACTCCCAGGGTGGGTGTCTACTCCCAGGGTGGGTGTCTACTCCCAGGGTGGGTGTCTACTCCCAGGGTGGGTGTCTACTCCCAGGGTGGGTGTCTACTCCCAGGGCGAGTGTCTACTCCCAGGGCGAGTGTCTACTCCCATGGCGAGTGTCTACTCCCAGGGCGAGTGTCTACTCCCAGGGCGAGTGTCTACTCCCAGGGCGAGTGTCTACTCCCAGGGCGAGTGTCTACTCCCAGGGCGAGTGTCTACTCCCAGGGCGAGTGTCTACTCCCAGGGCGAGTGTCTACTCCCAGGGCGAGTGTCTACTCCCAGGGCGAGTGTCTACTCCCAGGGCGAGTGTCTACTCCCAGGGCGAGTGTCTACTCCCAGGGCGAGTGTCTACTCCCAGGGCGAGTGTCTACTCCCAGGGTGAGAGTGTACTCCCAGGGTGAGTGTCTACTCTCAGGGTGAGTGTCTACTCCCAGGGTGAGAGTGTACTCTCAGGGTGAGTGTCTACTCCCAGGGTGAGTGTCTACTCCCAGGGGTGGGTGTCTACTCCCAGGGTGGGTGTCTACTCCCAGGGTGGGTGTCTACTCCCAGGGTGGGTGCCTACTCCCAGGGTGAGTGTCTACTCCCAGGGTGTCTACTCCCAGGGGTGGGTGTCTACTCCCAGGGTGGGTGTCTACTCCCAGGGTGAGTGTCTACTCCCAGGGTGAGCGTCTACTCCCAGGGGTGGGTGTCTACTCCCAGGGTGGGTGTCTACTTCCAGGGTGAGTGTCTACTCCCAGGGTGAGTGTCTACTCCCAGGGGTGGGTGTCTACTCCCAGGGTGGGTGTCTACTCCCAGGGTGAGTGTCTACTCCCAGGGTGGGTGTCTACTCCCAGGGTGGGTGCCTACTTCCAGGGTGAGTGTCTACCCCCAGGGTGGGTGTCTACTCCCAGGGTGGGTGCCTACTTCCAGGGTGAGTGTCTACTCCCAGGGTGAGTGTCTACTCCCAGGGTGAGTGTCTACTCCCAGGGTGAGTGTCTACTCCCAGGGTGGGTGTCTACTCCCAGGGTGAGTGTCTACTCCCAGGGTGAGTGTCTACTCCCAGGGTGAGTGTCTACTCCCAGGGTGAGTGTCTACTCCCAGGGTGAGTGTCTACTCCCAGGGGTGGGTGTCTACTCCCAGGGTGGGTGTCTACTCCCAGGGTGAGTGTCTACTCCCAGGGGTGGGTGTCTACTCCCAGGGTGGGTGTCTACTCCCAGGGTGGGTGTCTACTCCCAGGGTGAGTGTCTACTCCCAGGGTGGGTGTCTACTCCCAGGGTGGGTGCCTACTTCCAGGGTGAGTGTCTACCCCCAGGGTGGGTGTCTACTCCCAGGGTGGGTGCCTACTTCCAGGGTGAGTGTCTACTCCCAGGGTGAGTGTCTACTCCCAGGGTGAGTGTCTACTCCCAGGGTGGGTGTCTACACCCAGGGTGGGTGTCTACTCCCAGGGTGGGTGTCTACTCCCAGGGTGGGTGTCTACTCCCAGGGTGAGTGTCTACTCCCAGGGTGAGTGTCTACTCCCAGGGTGAGTGTCTACTCCCAGGGTGAGTGTCTACTCCCAGGGTGAGTGTCTACTCCCAGGGTGAGTGTCTACTCCCAGGGTGAGTGTCTACTCCCAGGGTGAGTGTCTACTCCCAGGGTGAGTGTCTACTCCCAGGGTGAGTGTCTACTCCCAGGGGTGGGTGTCTACTCCCAGGGGTGGGTGTCTACTCCCAGGGTGAGTGTCTACTCCCAGGGTGAGTGTCTACTCCCAGGGGTGGGTGTCTACTCCCAGGGTGGGTGTCTACTCCCAGGGTGAGTGTCTACTCCCAGGGTGGGTGTCTACTCCCAGGGTGGGTGCCTACTTCCAGGGTGAGTGTCTACTCCCAGGGTGAGTGTCTACTCCCAGGGTGGGTGTCTACTCCCAGGGTGGGTGTCTACTCTCAGGGTGGGTGTCTACTCCCAGGGTGGGTGTCTACTCCCAGGGTGAGTGTCTACTCCCAGGGTGAGTGTCTACTCCCAGGGTGAGTGTCTACTCCCAGGGTGAGTGTCTACTCCCAGGGTGAGTGTCTACTCCCAGGGTGAGTGTCTACTCCCAGGGTGAGTGTCTACTCCCAGGGTGAGTGTCTACTCCCAGGGTGAGTGACGCTGCGCAATAGACTGGCCCTTTCGGCTTTGGGACATAATAAAAAAAATAATCCCCCCCCCTCCTGGTGTCTGCTGGGAAAATAAAGTAGAGATGCACGACTGGTTGTCCACACGTCCTCTCAATACCTCGGTATGGTGCTTCACGGTAACCAACGTACCAAATATAACGTGTTATGAAAAGCAGTGGCTCAGAAAAGTCAACATTTCCTATGCATTGTTTGATGTGGTGTGGTGTGGTGTGGTGTGTGGTGTGGTGTGGTGTGGTGGGGTCGTGTGGTGTGGTGGGGTCGTGTGGTGTGGTGTGGTGGGGTCGTGTGGTGTGGTGTGTGGTGTGTGGTGTGTGGTGTGGTGTGGTGTGGTGTGTGGTGTGTGGTGTGGTGTGTGGTGTGGTGTGTGGTGTGTGGTGTGGTGTGTGGTGTGGTGTGGTGTGGTGTGGTGTGGTGTGGAGGGGTCGTGTGGTGTGGTGGGTCGTGTGGTGTGGTCGTGTGGTGTGGTGTGGTGGGGTCGTGTGGTGGGGTGTGGTGTGGTGGGGTCGTGTGATGTGGTGTGGTGTGGTGGGGTAGTGTGGTGGGGTCGTGTGGTGTGGTGGTGTGGTGGGGTCGTGTGGTGTGGTGGGGTCGTGTGGTGTGGTGGGGTCGTGTGGTGGGGTGTGGTGGGGTGTGGTGGGGTCGTGTGGTGTGGTGTGGTGGGGTCGTGTGGTGTGGTGTGGTGGGGTCGTGTGGTGTGGTGTGGTTTGGTGTGGTGGGGTCGTGTGGTGTGGTGGGGTCGTGTGGTGTGGTCGTGTGGTGTGGTGGGGTCGTGTGGTGTGGTGGGGTCGTGTGGTGTGCTGGAGTCGTGTGGTGTGGTGGGGTCGTGTGGTGTGGTGGGGTCGTGTGGTGTGGTGTGGTCGTGTGGTGTGGTGTGGTGGGGTCGTGTGGTGTGGTGTGGTCGTGTGGTGTGGTGGGGTCGTGTGGTGGGGTCGTGTGGTGTGGTGGGGTCGTGGGGTGTGGTGTGGTGGGGTCGTGTGGTGTGGTGGGGTCGTGTGGTGTGGTGGGGTCGTGTGGTGTGGTGGGGTCGTGTGGTGTGGTGGGGTGTGGTGGTGTGGTGGGGTGTGGTGGTGTGGTGGGGTGTGGTGGGGTCGTGTGGTGTGGTGGGGTCGTGTGGTGTGGTGGGGTCGTGTGGTGTGGTGGGGTCGTGTGGTGTGGTGGGGTCGTGTGGTGTGGTGGGGTCGTGTGGTGTGGTGGGGTCGTGTGGTGTGGTGGGGTCGTGTGGTGTGGTGTGGTGGGGTGGTGGGGTCGTGTGGTGTGGTGTGGTGGGGTCGTGTGGTGTGGTGGTGTGGTGTGGTGGTGTGGTTTGGTAGTGTGGTGTGGTTGGGTCGTGTGGTGTGGTGGGGTGTGGTGGTGTGGTGGGGTCGTGTGGTGTGGTGGGGTCGTGAGGTGTGGTGGGGTCGTGTGGTGTGGTGGGGTCGTGTGGTGTGGTGGGGTCGTGTGGTGTGGTGGGGTCGTGTGGTGTGGTGGGGTCGTGTGGTGTGGTGGGGTCGTGTGGTGTGGTGTGGTGGGGTCGTGTGGTGTGGTGGGGTCGTGTGGTAGGGTCGTGTGGTGTGGTGGGGTCGTGTGGTGTGGTGTGGTGGGGTCGTGTGGTGTGGTCGTGTGGTGTGGTGTGGTCGTGTGGTGTGGTCGTGTGGTGTGGTGGGGTCGTGTGGTGTGGTGGGGTCGTGTGGTAGGGTCGTGTGGTGTGGTAGGGTCGTGTGGTGTGGTGGGGTCGTGTGGTGTGGTGGGGTCGTGTGGTGTGGTGGGGTCGTGTGGTGGGGTCGTGTGGTGTGGTGGGGTCGTGTGGTGTGGTGGGGTGGGGTCGTGTGGTGTGGTGTGGTGGGGTCGTGGGGTGTGGTGTGGTGGGGTGTGGTGGGGTCGTGGGGTGTGGTGGGGTCATGTGGTGTGGTGGGTTCATGTGGTGTGGTGGGGTCGTGTGGTGTGGTGGGGTCGTGTGGTGTGATGTGGTCGTGTGGTGTTGTGGGGTCGTGGGGTATGGTGGGGTCGTGGGGTGTGGTGGGGTCGTGTGGTGTGGTGGGGTCGTGTGGTGGGGTCGTGTGGTGGGGTCGTGTGGTGGGGTCGTGTGGTGGGGTCGTGTGGTGGGGTCGTGTGGTGTGGTGGGGTCGTGTGGTGTGGTGGGGTCTGGTGGGGTCGTGTGGTGTGGTGTGGTGGTGTGGTGATGTGTGGTGTGGTGGTGTGGTGATGTGTGGTGTGGTGATGTGTGGTGTGGTGATGTGTGGTGTGGTGATGTGTGGTGTGGTGATGTGTGGTGTGGTGGTGTGTGGCGTGGTGTGGTGATGTGGTGTGGTGATGTGTGGTGTGGTGATGTGTGGTGTGGTGGTGTGTGGCGTGGCGTGGCGTGGTGGTGTGGTGTGGTGTGGTGGTGTGTGGTGTGGTGGTGTGTGGTGTTGTGTGTGGTGTGGTGTGGTGTGGTGTGTGGTGTGGTGTGGTGTGGTGTGGTGTGGTGTGGTGTGGTGTGGTGTGGCGTGATTAGGTTAGGTGGGTTGCTTAGATTCGGACGTTTCTAGTTGGGTTAGTACGGTGGATTTTGTACGTTGTGACAAATCAAGAGAACGGACTGGATTGCCACCTTACTCTCCTGTGAATTTCCCTGTTAGGTCTCCCTGGCTCAACAGGAAGAGCCGCGTCCAACAGCCTGGTTGACCAATCCAGCAACGAGGAGGTCTGGTTGACGACCGGGCCGCGGGGACGCTAAGCCCCGAAAACCCCTCAGGGCAAGGTAGGTAGGGTTCCCACGCCCAAAGAAACAATTTTCCTCTCACATTCGCTTTCCACGTTTCAGAAAATCACACATGAAGGCCCTCAAGACTGACTCTGGAAACTCATGGACTCAGCCGTCCTCTACTCCAGCAGGAATGCTTAATAGAAAATTATCGACTACATATATAACATGAATTCTCGGAAAATATACAAAGGCAACCTAGTATAATCCCCTTAAGCTGCACACCCCACAGCCAGAAGCTTTAAGAACCACCCCCTGCAGCGGGCTTTAGTTTTGACGCGCGCGATCTGAACGACGTCACGAGGCAGTTATAAATATCCGTCCCTCCGCCCGTCACCGCCCGCCCACCACATGCGCCCACGCACACACCCGGCTCTAAGGGCTGCACCCTGCTATCATTATTGCAGGATAACGCCCTCAGTGCTTTAGCACCGCTCTCACCCAACGCCCATCCCATTGTCAGCGTGGGTGTGCGAGTATCGTATAGCGCTCTCGCCTCACAACCGTAAATAGTCCGGCCCGGGTTCGAGCCCAGGGGCGTAGAGGTCACCAGGTGAGTGGACGGGGCACCGGGTGAGTGGACAGGTCACCGGGTGAGTGGACAGGTCACCAGGTGAGTGGACAGGTCACCAGGTGAGTGGACAGGTCACCAGGTGAGTGGACAGGGCACCAGGTGAGTGGACAGGTCACCAGGTGAGTGGACAGGTCACCAGGTGAGTGGACAGGGCACCAGGTGAGTGGACAGGTCACCAGGTGAGTGGACAGGTCACCGGGTGAGTGGACAGGGCACCAGGTGAGTGGACAGGTCACCAGGTGAGTGGACAGGTCACCAGGTGAGTGGACAGGTCACCAGGTGAGTGGACAGGGCACCAGGTGAGTGGACAGGTCACCAGGTGAGTGGACAGGTCACCAGGTGAGTGGACAGGTCACCAGGTGAGTGGACAGGGCACCAGGTGAGTGGACAGGTCACCAGGTGAGTGGACAGGTCACCGGGTGAGTGGACAGGTCACCAGGTGAGTGGACAGGGCACCAGGTGAGTGGACAGGTCACCAGGTGAGTGGACAGGTCACCGGGTGAGTGGACAGGTCACCAGGTGAGTGGACAGGGCACCAGGTGAGTGGACAGGTCACCAAGTGAGTGGACAGGTCACCAGGTGAGTGGACAGGTCACCAGGTGAGTGGACAGGTCACCAGGTGAGTGGACAGGTCACCAGGTGAGTGGACAGGTCACCAGGTGAGTGGACAGGTCACCAGGTGAGTGGACAGGTCACCAGGTGAGTGGACAGGGCACCAGGTGAGAGAGCAAGTCAGCGAGCCACCAACTGAACAAATAATTAACAAAATAGGTTCCAGCCATCATGTGCAGTTTGCTTCACTTTCCGCACCACCAACTGGTGCTCCTCTCTCACCCTCTCCTTCCTCCTCTCCACCCTCTCGCTTCATGCAGGTCGGCGTTCAATCCCCGACCGTCCAAGTGGTTGGGCACCATTCCTTCCTCTCGTCCCATCCCACATCCTTATTCCGGTCCCTTCCCAGTGCTATACAGTCGTAATGGCTTGGCGCTTTCCACCGATAATTCCCTACCTCTCTCCCCCTCTTACAAGCACACACACACACACACACACACACACACACACACACACACACACACACACACAGTGGCACCTGACGCAATGAACAAATATCTTACTAGAGCGGCTCTTATTCTCAGCACAGAGGCTGTGTGCTGCTGTGCTCTCGTGGTTATGACAGAGGGCAGGCAGAGGTCAAACAGAGGCCCGGCAGAGGTCAAACAGAGGACAGGCAGAGGTCAAACAGAGGCCCGGCAGAGGTCAAACAGAGGACAGGCAGAGGTCAAACAGAGGACAGGCAGAGGTCAAACAGAGGCCCGGCAGAGGTCAAACAGAGGACAGGCAGAGGTCAAACAGAGGCCCGGCAGAGGTCAAACAGAGGACAGGCAGAGGTCAAACAGGGGACCGGCAGAGGTCAAACAGGGGACAGGCAGAGGTCAAACAGAGGACAGGCAGAGGTCAAACAGAGGACAGGCAGAGGTCAAACAGAGGACAGGCAGAGGTCAAACAGAGGCCCGGCAGAGGTCAAACAGAGGACAGGCAGAGGTCAAACAGAGGACAGGCAGAGGTCAAACAGAGGCCCGGCAGAGGTCAAACAGAGGACAGGCAGAGGTCAAACAGAGGCCCGGCAGAGGTCAAACAGAGGACAGGCAGAGGTCAAACAGGGGACCGGCAGAGGTCAAACAGGGGACAGGCAGAGGTCAAACAGAGGACAGGCAGAGGTCAAACAGAGGACAGGCAGAGGTCAAACAGAGGACAGGCAGAGGTCAAACAGAGGACAGGCAGAGGTCAAACAGGGGGACAGCAGGCAATTCCAATCAAGGGGGTCAGATACTACTATTTTTGTTGCCGTGTCACCACTTCAATTCATTACAATGACAGAGACGAAAATAATGACGTCGAGTGAAAACGACGAAGGTCGGCCAATAGATTGCCTCAAATTGGCCAGGTGAAATAGAGCACAACTACTGATGACAAGTTAACGGCGGGTCGACTTTTGTGGATAATGGAGTGAAATTTGTCATAAAATGCTATCAACTAGGGGAAGAGAGGGGTGGATATAGGCTTTAAATATGGAGAGTCTGGCCATCCCGGTCATAAAATATGATATACTGAGCTGAACGTTGTGCACACAGCTGGGGGACTCTTCTCTGGGGAATATGGGCGATGGAGAGATTATTCTCTGGGGATATGAGGAGACTTGGCGTATATGTAAGCTACGGGAAACCTGGCTCCTGGGATATGGAGAAAGACCAGACTCCGGGTGTGTGTGTGTGTACTCACCTAGTTGTGCTTGCGGGGGTTGAGCTCTGGCTCTTTGGTCCCGCCTCTCAACCGTCAATCAACAGGTTGAGTGTGTGTGTGTGTGTGTGTGTGTGTGTGTGTGTGTGTGTGTGTGTGTGTGTGTACTCACCTAGTTGTACTCACCTAGTTGTGTTTGCGGGGGTTGAGCTCTGGCTCTTTGGTCCCGCCTCTCAACCGTCAATCAACAGGTGTACAGATTCCTGAGCCTATCGGGCTCTGTCATATCTACACTTGAAACTGTGTATGGAGTCAGCCTCCACCACATCACTTCCTAATGCATTCCATTTGTCAACCACTCTGACACTAAAAAAGTTCTTTCTAATATCTCTGTGGCTCATTTGGGCACTCAGTTTCCACCTGTGTCCCCTAGTACGTGTGCCCCTTGTGTTAAATAGACTGTCTTTATCTACCCTATCAATCCCCTTCAGAATCTTGAATGTGGTGATCATGTCCCCCCTAACTCTTCTGTCTTCCAGCGAAGCGAGGTTTAATTCCCGTAGTCTCTCCTCGTAGCTCATACCTCTCAGCTCGGGTACTAGTCTGGTGGCAAACCTTTGAACCTTTTCCAGTTTAGTCTTATCCTTGACTAGATATGGACTCCATGCTGGGGCTGCATACTCCAGGATTGGCCTGACATATGTGGTATACAAAGTTCTGAATGATTCTTTACACAAGTTTCTGAATGCCGTTCGTATGTTGGCCAGCCTGGCATATGCCGCTGATGTTATCCGCTTGATATGTGCTGCAGGAGACAGGTCTGGCGTGATATCAACCCCCAAGTCTTTTTCCTTCTCTGACTCCTGAAGAATTTCCTCTCCCAGATGATACCTTGTATCTGGCCTCCTGCTCCCTACATCTATCTTCATTACATTACATTTGGTTGGGTTAAACTCTAACAACCATTTGTTCGACCATTCCTTCAGCTTGTCTAGGTCTTCTTGAAGCCTCAAACAGTCCTCTTCTGTTTTAATCCTTCTCATAATTTTAGCATCGTCCGCAAACATTGAGAGAAATGAATCGATACCCTCCGGGAGATCATTTACATATATCAGAAACAAGATAGGACCGAGTACAGAGCCCTGTGGGACTCCACTGGTGACTTCACGCCAATCGGAGGTCTCACCCCTCACCGTAACTCTCTGCTTCCTATTGCTTAGATACTCCCTTATCCACTGGAGCACCTTACCAGCTACACCTGCCTGTCTCTCCAGCTTATGTACCAGCCTCTTATGCGGTACTGTGTCAAAGGCTTTCCGACAATCCAAGAAAATGCAGTCCGCCCAGCCCTCTCTTTCTTGCTTAATCTGTGTCACCTGATCGTAGAATTCTATCAAGCCTGTAAGGCAAGATTTACCCTCCCTGAATCCATGTTGGCGATTTGTCACGAAGTCCCTTCTCTCCAGATGTGTTACCAGGTTTTTTCTCACGATCTTCTCCATCACCTTGCATGGTATACAAGTCAAGGACACTGGCCTGTAGTTCAGTGCCTCTTGTCTGTCGCCCTTTTTGTATATTGGGACCACATTCGCCGTCTTCCATATTTCTGGTAGGTCTCCCGTCTCTAGTGACTTACTATACACTATGGAGAGTGGCAGGCAAAGTGCCTCTGCACACTCTTTCAGTACCCATGGTGAGATCCCATCTGGACCAACAGCCTTTCTAACATCCAGATCCAGCAGGTGTCTCTTGACCTCCTCTCTCGTAATTTCGAACTCCTCCAAGGCCGCCTGGTTTACCTCCCTTTCTCCTAGCACAGTGACCTCACCCTGTTCTATTGTGAAGACCTCCTGGAACCTCTTGTTGAGTTCCTCACACACCTCTCTGTCATTCTCTGTATACCTGTCCTCGCCTGTTCTAAGTTTCAATACCTGTTCTTTCACTGTTGTTTTCCTTCTGATGTGACTGTGGAGTAGCTTTGGTTCGGTCTTGGCTTTGTTTGCTATATCATTTTCAAAATTTTTCTCTGCTTCTCTTCTCACCCTGACGTACTCATTCCTGGTTCTCTGGTATCTCTCTCTGCTTTCTGGTGTTCTGTTATTCCGGAAGTTCCTCCACGCCTTTTTGTTCAGTTTCTTCGCTTCCATACATGCCCTATTATACCATGGATTCTTCTGTTGCTTCTCGGATTTTTCCCTTTGGGCCGGGATGAACCTGTTTACTGCCTCCTGACACTTTTGGGTAACATAGTCCATCGTACCCTGTACAGACTTGTCTCTGAGGTCTGTGTCCCAAGGTATTTCACTTAGGAAACTTCTCATCTGTTCATAATTCCCCTTTCGGTATGCCAGCCTTTTGATTCCTAGTTCTTTTTGGGGGGAGATAAGTCCTAGCTCTACCAGGTACTCAAAGTTCAATACACTGTGGTCACTCATTCCCAAGGGCGCTTCCATCTTAACTTCCCTTATATCCCATTCATTTAAGGTAAATATCAAATCAAGCATTGCTGGTTCATCTTCTCCTCTCATTCTTGTTGGTTCTTTGGTGTGCTGGCTTAGAAAGTTCACACACACACACACATATATGTGTGTGTGTGTGTGTGTGTGTGTGTGTGTGTGTGTGTGTGTGTGTGTGTGTGTGTGTGTGTGTGTGTGAGGGAGATCCAGGCTCTGGGGAAAGAAACTCTAGTTGTAACTGAAGTGACGTATTCACTGACAACATGTACACCACCACCTTGTGAGACAATACCATACACGGTACACAAAAACCCTTTGAATGGTTTAAATATTCACTCTAATATACCATTTAACTTCCTTTTTCTGAAACAGTGAGAATTACGGCCTGGAAGGTCGCGAGAACACAAAGCCGCACAAAAGGTTCCCCCAGGCACAAACACCGTCCCACTTAAGACAACTAGTTAGAAAGGCTTAAGAAACTTCTCCAGCTCTTCAATACTACTAATTCACCACACATTTCAACTCCAATTAGTTTCCTTTCTCTCTCTCTCTAACTTCTGGAAAATGTATCGGCATGATTAAAGTTATTTTTTTGCTCGGGAATGATCTTAAGAGACAAATATTATGTCTTGGAACATTTAGGGATAGAAACCTGTTATATCATATAACATGTTATATAATATAACCTAACCTGCAGGCATTAACTTGATATGACCTGACCTACACTAACTTAACATGACCTAACCTAACCTGACGTCAAACCTGACATAATACATCTAATGAAAGAATGTAAATTGATTAATGTAATGGGAATTTAACTTGGAAACAAATACAACAAAAAATAAAATGAACACAATAACAATGCCAGTGATGACAAAGGCGGCCGTGGTGACACAACTGAACGTTGCTTGGCGCTCAGTACACATCCAGTCCTGAGGACGCAACCCGTCCTCGACTCAAGTCCATTACATTCAGCGGTCGACCCCACAGACGCATTCATAAACTTTAACATGCTGTTCATTCAAAACGGGAATTTTCTCAAGTATAAATTAATATTATAATATATTGGCATATTGTGTATATATAGGCATAGATTAGGTTAGGTTAGGTGTTTAGGTTCTGTTGGCGATTATTTGTATTTGTAGTACGTGGGTGAAGCATTTATAGCGTTGTGATTCGAACAAAATTCGTCAGTGAAGCACTTGTTCCGGAAGTGTTCGAACGTCAGCAGTTGTGAGTCGTGTGTAAACCACTTTTCATTCATAAACAGGGGGTTTGGCGGGTGCATGGAATCACTTTTGGATCTTTGTTTGGAGGACGGGCTGGAGGACGGGCTGGAGGACGAGGCTCTCCAACAGGACAAGGCACTGAATCACGAGACACGACACAGCAACCACACGATGATTCCGCCATCAAGACAAGCATCGAGTACTTCACGTTCTCTGCCTTGTAAAATGATCTGGTCAAGATGTGTGAGAAGGCGGCCACACTGTGCTTCTGGCGGCTACACTGTGCTTCTGGCGGCCACACTGTGCTTCTGGCGGCCACACTGTGCTTCTGGCGGCCACACTGTGCTTCTGGCGGCCACACTGTGCTTCTGGCGGCTACACTGTGCTTCTGGCGGCTACACTGTGCTTCTGGCGGTCACACTGTGCTTCTGGCGGCCACACTGTGCTTCTGGCGGCCACACTGTGCTTCTGGCGGCCACACTGTGCTTCTGGCGGCCACACTGTGCTTCTGGCGGCCACACTGTGCTTCTGGCGGCCACACTGTGCTTCTGGCGGCTACACTGTGCTTCTGGCAGCCACACTGTGCTTCTGGCGGATACACTGTGCTTCTGGCGGCCACACTGTGCTTCTGGCGGCCACACTGCTTCTGGCGGCTACACTGTGCTTCTGGCGGCCACACTGTGCTTCTGGCGGCTACACTGTGCTTCTGGCGGCCACACTGTACTTCTGGCGGCCACACTGTGCTTCTGGCGGCCACACTGTGCTTCTGGCGGCTACACTGTACTTCTGGCGGCCACACTGTGCTTCTGGCGGCCACACTGTGCTTCTGGTGGCCACACTGTGCTTCTGGCGGCTACACTGTGCTTCTGGCGGCCACACTGTGCTTCTGGCGGCTACACTGTGCTTCTGGCGGCCACACTGTGCTTCTGGCGGCCACACTGTGCTTCTGGCGGCTACACTGTGCTTCTGGCGGCCACACTGTGCTTCTGGCGGCTACACTGTACTTCTGGCGGCCACACTGTGCTTCTGGCGGCTACACTGTGCTTCTGGCGGCCACACTGTGCTTCTGGTGGCCACACTGTGCTTCTGGCGGCTACACTGTGCTTCTGGCGGCCACACTGTGCTTCTGGTGGCCACACTGTGCTTCTGGCGGCCACACTGTGCTTCTGGCGGCCACACTGTGCTTCTGGCGGCCACACTGTGCTTCTGGCGGCTACACTGTACTTCTGGCGGCCACACTGTGCTTCTGGCGGCTACACTGTGCTTCTGGCGGCCACACTGTGCTTCTGGTGGCCACACTGTGCTTCTGGCGGCTACACTGTGCTTCTGGCGGCCACACTGTGCTTCTGGCGGCTACACTGTGCTTCTGGCGGCTACACTGTGCTTCTGGCGGCCACACTGTGCTTCTGGCGGCTACACTGTGGTTCTGGCGGCTACACTGTGGTTCTGGCGGCTACACTGTGCTTCTCGCGGCCACACTGTGCTTCTGGCGGCTACACTGTGCTTCTGGCGGCTACACTGTGCTTCTGGCGGCCACACTGTGCTTCTGGCGGCCACACTGTGCTTCTGGCGGCCACACTGTGCTTCTGGCGGCCACACTGCTTCTGGCGGCTACACTGTGCTTCTGGCGGCCACACTGTGCTTCTGGCGGCTACACTGTGCTTCTGGCGGCCACACTGTGCTTCTGGCGGCCACACTGTGCTTCTGGCGGCTACACTGTGCTTCTGGTGGCCACACTGTGCTTCTGGCGGCCACACTGCTTCTGGTGGCCACACTGCTTCTGGTGGCCACACTGTGCTTCTGGCGGCCACACTGCTTCTGGTGGCCACACTGTGCTTCTGGTGGCCACACTGTGCTTCTGGTGGCCACACTGTGCTTCTGGTGGCCACACTGTGCTTCTGGTGGCCACACTGTGCTTCTGGTGGCCACACTCTGCTTCTGGTGGCCACACTGTGCTTGTGGTGGCCACACTGTGCTTGTGGTGGCCACACTGTGCTTCTGGCGGCCACACTGTGCTTCTGGTGGCCACACTGTGCCTCTGGCGGCCACACTGTTCCTGTCCAACTTCTACACCACATTAAAAACTAGTGAGAAGCTGTAATAAGAATTTCCAGTTATTTATTTATCTGTTAATCTTGTACTTAGCTTGACTTGAAGAAAACCCCGGTTCTTAAAAAGGGTTTGATACAATTAACGATGTTACCAACACCAGGATCTACACCAGGGGTTCTGAACCCTAATACGTGTACAGATCCCCCAGCGAGTTACCCAAAATGTCCCCATACCCTCCCCCCCATTATTTGCTCCCCATACCCTCCCCCCCCCCCATTATTTGCTCCCCATACCCTTCCCCCCCATTATTTGCTCCCCATACCCTCCCCCCCCATTATTTGCTCCCCATACCCTCCCCCCCCCATTATTTGCTCCCCATACCCCCGGTTAAGAACCCACTTGATCAACAGGAAAACAGACAGGTAATTGGGTTCCACTTGTACGACTTCAATTATCCGCACGACCAATGACAACCAATACTAATCAAATCAAATATTAGATTTCTATTTAACCGAGAGAAAGACAAATAGAAGCGAGGGGGCAATGTGGGATGGGTAAAGCTCTCAAGCCTGCTAGTAGTGGGTAAGTTAGCATGAGTCTCTTCCTGTACTCACCTGTGTCAACAACTAAATAATAAAAAGAATGAAGAGGCTGTGAGTGATAATAGTGAGTGCATAATCTGGTGACTGTACTCAACAGCGACTCAAGTCGCTGGGAAAGACAAAGAGAATTCAAGGCTATCATAGTATGATATCTTCTAAAATCAAAGATATTATTTTACTGATTTTATTTTCTCTTTTGCCTGAAAAGTCACCATTTTGACAACATAACTTTGGCACCCTGCGCTGGCCGGCTTGTCGTCAAAACAGAACTCATTCAGGAATATCCCATCAAATGGGGAAATATATATTATATTATATATATATATATATATATATATATATATATATATATATATATATATATATATATATATATATATATATATATATATATATATATACCTCCCTGCCTCACGCTAGTCGTGCTGGATGAATGAATGAGTTAATGTATGAGATAACTGAGTAAACACTAGCGGTGAATGCACTGAGAGTCGACCGGCTCACATGTGCTAGTGATCTAACTACGGGCTCACCATAGCCCGTGCTACCTGGAACTTTGTTCCAGGTAGCGAATCTTTAAAAACAACAACAACATAGTGATCTAGTCCTAAAAAAAAAAAAAAATCAGATAAAAACCAAAAACACACCTAATGTTTTGTTTAATGGAAGTCAGAAAATATCAACAAGTTAAACTAGGACCCGTGTCACAAGCCTGTGCATAATGAGACGTCTTGGTAACACATTAGTTCATGATTATTACCCAACGCGCGCGCTCCAAACAATGCCCTTCACTCCAGAAAGGGGGGTGAGGCCCCCTGTGGGGCCCCCCCCTGAAGGCCTCTTTACTGAAAAGCGTCGTGGGAGGGGGGGGGGGGAATGTAAGGGGGGGGGGGGAAGTCTGGGGAGGGGGTAAAAAAGTTGGCGTGTCTCGCGTGAGGAGAGGTAATGGATGGTGATGAATTGGTGAGGCAGCCCCCCATTACCCGCGTCACGCAGCCCCCATTACCCGCGTCACGCAGCCCCCCATTATCCGCGTCACGCAGCCCCCATTACCCGCGTCACGCAGCCCCCATTACCCGCGTCACGCAGCCCCCCATTATCCGCGTCACGCAGCCCCCATTACCCGCGTCACGCAGCCCCCATTACCCGCGTCATAGCCCCCATTATCCGCGTCACGCAGCCCCCATTACCCGCGTCACGCAGCCCCCATTACCCGCGTCACGCAGCCCCCCATTACCCGCGTCACGCAGCCCCCATTACCCGCGTCACGCAGCCCCCATTACCCGCGTCACGCAGCCCCCATTACCCGTGTCATATCCCCCATTACCTGCGTCACGCAGCCCCCCATTACCCGCGTCATAGCCCCCATTACCCGCGTCACGCAGCCCCCATTACCCGCGTCACGCAGCCCCCATTACCCGTGTCATATCCCCCATTACCTGCGTCACGCAGCCCCCATTACCCGCGTCATAGCCCCCATTACCCGCGTCACGCAGCCCCCATTACCTGCGTCACGCAGCCCCCATTACCCGCGTCACGCAGCCCCCATTACCCGCGTCACGCAGCCCCCATTACCCGTGTCATATCCCCCATTACCTGCGTCACGCAGCCCCCATTACCCGCGTCATAGCCCCCATTACCCGCGTCACGCAGCCCCCATTACCTGTGTCACGCAGCCCCCATTACCTGCGTCACGCAGCCCCCATTACCCGCGTCATAGCCCCCATTACCTGCGTCACGCAGCCCCCATTACCTGCGTCACGCAGCCCCCATTACCCGCGTCATAGCCCCCATTACCCGCGTCACGCAGCCCCCATTACCTGCGTCACGCAGCCCCCATTACCTGCGTCACGCAGCCCCCATTACCCGCGTCATAGCCCCCATTACCTGCGTCACGCAGCCCCCATTACCCGCGTCACGCAGCCCCCATTACCCGCGTCACGCAGCCCCCATTACCCGTGTCATATCCCCCATTACCTGCGTCACGCAGCCCCCATTACCCGCGTCACGCAGCCCCCATTACCCGCGTCACGCAGCCCCCATTACCCGCGTCACGCAGCCCCCATTACCCGCGTCATAGCCCCCATTACCCGCGTCACGCAGCCCCCATTACCCGCGTCACGAGGCTTCCGGCTTTACCACAACACAAAAAAGGAAAAAAAGAAGAACGTGCAATCACCCGACCCTTTGATGTTGAGCGGAAATATAAAATGATATCTAATATACGACTGGTTAACTGACCGCCAGTTTATCTGACGTGGTGATAACCAGGTCAGGGACGGTGGTACACACCACGATAACAAGCAGGTCAGGGACGGTGGTAGACACCAAGATAACAAGCAGGTCAGGGACGGTGGTAGACACCAAGATAACAAGCAGGTCAGGGACGGTGGTAGACACCAAGATAACAAGCAGGTCAGGGACGGTGGTACACACCCAGATAACAAGCAGGTCAGGGACGGTGGTACACACCAAGATAACAAGCAGGTCAGGGACGGTGGTACACACCAAGATAACAAGCAGGTCAGGGACGGTGGTACACACCAAGATAACAAGCAGGTCAGGGACGGTGGTAGACACCAAGATAACAAGCAGGTCAGGGACGGTGGTACACACCAAGATAACAAGCAGGTCAGGGACGGTGGTACACACCAAGATAACAAGCAGGTCAGGGACAGTGGTACACACCAAGATAACAAGCAGGTCAGGGACGGTGGTACACACCAAGATAACAAGCAGGTCAGGGACGGTGGTACACACCAAGATAACAAGCAGGTCAGGGACGGTGGTACACACCAAGATAACAAGCAGGTCAGGGACGGTGGTACACACCAAGATAACAAGCAGGTCAGGGACGGTGGTACACACCAAGATAACAAGCAGGTCAGGGACGGTGGTAGACACCAAGATAACAAGCAGGTCAGGGACGGTGGTACACACCCAGATAACAAGCAGGTCAGGGACGGTGGTACACACCAAGATAACAAGCAGGTCAGGGACGGTGGTACACACCAAGATAACAAGCAGGTCAGGGACGGTGGTACACACCAAGATAACAAGCAGGTCAGGGACGGTGGTAGACACCAAGATAACAAGCAGGTCAGGGACGGTGGTAGACACCAAGATAACAAGCAGGTCAGGGACGGTGGTAGACACCAAGATAACAAGCAGGTCAGGGACGGTGGTACACACCCAGATAACAAGCAGGTCAGGGACGGTGGTACACACCAAGATAACAAGCAGGTCAGGGACGGTGGTACACACCAAGATAACAAGCAGGTCAGGGACGGTGGTACACACCAAGATAACAAGCAGGTCAGGGACGGTGGTAGACACCAAGATAACAAGCAGGTCAGGGACGGTGGTACACACCAAGATAACAAGCAGGTCAGGGACGGTGGTACACACCAAGATAACAAGCAGGTCAGGGACAGTGGTACACACCAAGATAACAAGCAGGTCAGGGACGGTGGTACACACCAAGATAACAAGCAGGTCAGGGACGGTGGTACACACCAAGATAACAAGCAGGTCAGGGACGGTGGTACACACCAAGATAACAAGCAGGTCAGGGACGGTGGTACACACCAAGATAACAAGCAGGTCAGGGACGGTGGTACACACCAAGATAACAAGCAGGTCAGGGACGGTGGTAGACACCAAGATAACAAGCAGGTCAGGGACGGTGGTAGACACCAAGATAACAAGCAGGTCAGGGACGGTGGTACACACCAAGATAACAAGCAGGTCAGGGACGGTGGTACACACCAAGATAACAAGCAGGTCAGGGACGGTGGTACACACCAAGATAACAAGCAGGTCACACAAAACACGAGTGTTCAGAAGTGTGGAAGGGTCTTGGTATTCTCTGGCACCCGGACCTGAGGTCAGGCGTCCCTGATAAGGTGATCAGTGACGCTCCCTGCCACCACAACCCAGCTGATCAGTGACGCCCCCTGTCACCACAACCCAGCTGATCAGTGACGCCCCCTGCCACCACAACCCAGCTGATCAGTGACGCCCCCTGCCACCACAACCCAGCTGATCAGTGACGCCCCCTGCCACCACAACCCAGCTGATCAGTGACGCCCCCTGCCACCACAACCCAGCTGATCAGTGACGCCCCCTGCCACCACAACCCAGCTGATCAGTGACGCCCCCTGCCACCACAACCCAGCTGATCAGTGACGCCCCCTGCCACCACAACCCAGCTGATCAGTGACGCTCCCTCCTCTTGAAGACCCCCAACCTTCACGTCTGGTAATATTTCCTATCATCTGTTAAGACGTTGACGCGTCGTAGACCTCTGATGTTGATAGTTTCCTTATGATGTCTCAAGAGGAAGCGCTAAGCTATTGCGACTAATGAGGATAAGGATTTAGGATAGGCTGGAGGATAGGACCGGTGTTGTCTTGTCGGGTGTGAGGTCTTGTGACCTCCGACCTGAGGATGGATCACAGGGCGCCGCACTCAAAGGCTCTCAGGTATAAATCATGTGGAAGAACTACTCTTCTCCCAAATGGCCCTCTGAGGACTTGTAACTAGCTAATGACTTCCCACGAGGTTACTTTTAGTTGGTTCCGAGGATCAATGTGGCCGCGGTCCAGTCTTCCTCCAGGTGGCCTGATTGACGGTCTGATCAACCAGGCTGTTGTACGCCGCTGCACACAGACTGGAGTGGGTTCAGAGAGTTGTTCTGCTCAGAGAACCACGCCTGGGAGCCGTGTTTGTGGTAATTCTGTCATACAGGGTGTTGGTGGGAGCTGTGGTGGGAGTCACAGACCGGTGGACAAGCAAGCCCTTGGTTTCTTAAGGAAGCCCTTGGCTTTCTAAGGAAGCCCTTGGCTTTCTAAGGAAGCCCTTGGCTTCTTAAGGAAGCCCTTGGCTTCTTAAGGAAGCCCTTGACTTCTTAAGGAAGCCCTTGGCTTGGAAGGAGGAAGAAGCCCGGCTGTTGTGGGAGTCACAGACCGGTGGACAAGGAAGCCCTTGGCTTCTTAAGGAAGCCCTTGGCTTCTTAAGGAAGCCATTGGCTTCTCAAGGAAGCCATTGGCTTCTCAAGGAAGCCCTTGACTTCTTAAGGAAGCACTTGGCTTGGAAGGAGGAAGAAGCCCGGCTGTTGTGGGAGTCACAGACCGGTGGACAAGGAAGCCCTTGGCTTGTCAAGGAAGCCCTTGGATTGTCAAGGAAGCCCTTGGATTGTCAAGGAAGCCCTTGGCTTGTCAAGGAAGCCCTTGGCTTGTCAAGGAAACCCTTGGCTTGTCAAGGAAGCCCTTGGCTTGTCAAGGAATCCCTTGGCTTCTCAAGGAAGCCCTTGGCTTGTCAAGGAAGCCCTTGGCTTCTCAAGGAAGCCCTTGGCTTTTCAAGGAAGCCCTTGGCTTCTCAAGGAAGCCCTTGGCTTCTCAAGGAAGCCCTTGGCTTCTCAAGGAAGCCCTTGGCTTCTCAAGGAAGCCCTTGGCTTCTCAAGGAACCCCTTGGCTTCTCAAGAAACCCCTTGGCTTCTCAAGGAACCCCTTGGCTTCTCAAGAAACCCCTTGGCTTCTCAAGAAACCCTTGGCTTCTTAACCCGTCAGAGCACTGCCTCTGCCGCCTGCTCCGGCTGGCCACGGGAGCAGGCGGCAGACCACAGCAACACCACAGCAACACCACAGCAACACCACAGCAACACCACAGCAACATCACAGCAACACCACAGCAACACCACAGCAACACCACAGCAACACCACAGCAACACCACAGCAACACCACAGCAACACCACAGCAACACCACAGCAACACCACAGCAACACCACAGCAACACCACAGCAACACCACAGCAACACCACAGCAACATCACAGCAACACCACAGCAACACCACAGCAACACCACAGCAACACCACAGCAACACCACAGCAACACCACAGCAACATCACAGCAACACCACAGCAACACCACAGCAACACCACAGCAACACCACAGCAACATCACAGCAACACCACAGCAACACCACAGCAACATCACAGCAACACCACAGCAACACCACAGCAACACCACAGCAACACCACAACAACACCACAGCAACACCACAGCAACACCACAGCAACACCACAGCAACACCACAGCAACACCACAGCAACACCACAACAACACCACAGCAACACCACAGCAACACCACAGCAACACCACAGCAACACCACAGCAACACCACAACAACAACACAGCAACACCACAGCAACACCACAGCAACATCACAGCAACACCACAGCAACACCACATCAACACCACAGCAACACCACATCAACACCACAGCAACACCACAGCAACACCACAGCAACACCACAGCAACACCACAGCAACATCACAGCAACACCACAGCAACACCACAGCAACACCACAGCAACACCACAGCAACCACAGCGTCACGTGCTGGCCGTTATACACATTCAGCATTATCCCGAAAATCTATATAAAAAGTTTGTTCAATAAACTCCATATATGAATGAGATGATGAATAAATTTGGGCACATCTCCTGAGCTTGGCGAGTACGGCGGGCTCGCCATAGCCCGTGCTACTTACAACTTTTGGTTCCCAGTAATTGAATAAAACAACAACTACAACAACGAAGGAATTTGGAGAGTAATTTTGAATTTCTGATGAATCAGGAAGAGACGTGTTTGCCTGTCAGGATGATATCAGCTTGACTGTCAGGAAGATATCAGCTTGACTGTCAGGAAGATATCAGCTTGACTGTCAGGAAGATATCAGCTTGACTGTCAGGAAGATATCAGCTTGACTGTCAGGAAGATATCAGCTTGACTGTCAGGAAGATATCAGCTTGACTGTCAGGAAGATATCAGCTTGACTGTCAGGAAGATATCAGCTTGACTGTCAGGAAGATATCAGCTTGACTGTCAGGAAGATATCAGCTTGACTGTCAGGAAGATATCAGCTTGACTGTCAGGAAGATATCAACTAAGCCGTTAGGATGATATCACCTTGACTGTCAGGGAACGCATTAGCTTGGATGCCAGGACATCAGCTTGACTGTCAGGAAGATGTCAGCTAATTGGCCCGTTGAAAACGATTAGTTTACAAGTCAGGAAGACATCATCCTCATCACTCAGGTAAGAATCATCTAATTAGCCAAAAATGCATCAGGTTTGAGAGGGAGCAGCAGCATCAGGTGATGAGTCATGAGGGTTATACAGGTAGTGATTGCCTCCACCGTGTTGTCATGGAAACAGCTCGCTGGGGGGGGGGGGGGGGGGGCAGAGATAGAGCAAGGAGATGTACAAGCAACGAGTGACAGTGGGCGATGTTCTCTCTCTCTCTCTCTCTCTCTCTCTCTCTCTCTCTCTCTCTCTCTCTCTCTCTCTCTCTCTCTCTCTCTCTCTCTCTCTCTCTAATATATATATATATATATATATATATATATATATATATATATATATATATATATATATATATATATATATATATATATATATATATATATATATATATGTCGTACCTAGTAGCCAGAACGCATTTCTCAGCCTACTATGCAATGCCCGATTTGCCTAATAAGCCAAGTTTTCCTGAATTAATGTTTTTTCGACTACCTAACCTACCTAACCTAACCTAACTTTTTCGGCTACCTAACCTAACCTAACCTATAAAAATAGGTTAGGTTAGGTTAGGTAGGGTTTGTTAGGTACGGTCATATATCTACGTTAATTTTAACTCCAATAAAAAAAAAACTGACCTCATACATAATGAAATGGGTAGCTTTATAATTTCATAAGAAAAAAATTAGAGAAAATATATTAGTTCAGGAAAACTTGGCTTATTAGGCAAATCGGGCCTTGCATAGTAGGCTGAGAAGTGTGTTCTGGCTACTAGGTACGACATATTATATATATATATATATATATATATATATATATATATATATATATATATATATATATATATATATATATATATATATATATATATATATATATATATATATAGTATGAGAGAGAGAGACACACACACAAACACACACCCATTAGGCACAGTAATCTGTACACCAGTTGATTGACATTTGAGAGGCGGGCCCAAAGAGCCAGAGCTCAACCTACGCAAGCACAACTAGGTAAGTACAACAAGGTGAGTGCACACACACACTCAGCTCAACACAACGGCTTATAATAATCTTCTTGATATTATTATTATTATTATTATTATTATTATAATAATCCATAATTAATAGTTGAACAATGCTCTACTAACGTAAGACTTGACACCACCTCCCATTCTTCTTCTCATTCGACACAGTCAAGTGACACACTAACTAGCGGGGTCTACCCTCATCTTCCCCACGTAATACTAATCATTACCCTCAACTAGATTAGAGTCGATTATCCTTAAACAAATGATTATAAACATAATACACACGTAGAGACGTGTGTATGTCAGACATGGAGAAGAGAGAGGAGGACCCTACACTCAACACTGTCCAAGCTGCCAACTGCCTTACATGATGTCACCATTCACACTTGGTGTTCCTTATATGTCACCATTCACACTAGATGTTCCGTATATGTCACCATTCACACTGGTGTTCCTTATATGTCACCATTCACACTGGTGTTCCTTATATGTCACCATTCACACTGGTGTTCCTTATATGTCACCATTCACACTGGTGTTCCTTATATGTCACCATTCACACTAGATGTTCCTTATATGTCACCATTCACACTAGATGTTCCGTATATGTCACCATTCACACTAGATGTTCCTTATATGTCACCATTCACACTAGATGTTCCTTATATGTCACCATTCACACTAGATGTTCCTTATATGTCACCATTCACACTAGATGTTCCGTATATGTCACCATTCACACTAGATGTTCCTTATATGTCACCATTCACACTAGATGTTCCGTATATGTCACCATTCACACTTGGTGTTCCTTATATGTCACCATTCACACTTGGTGTTCCTTATATGTCACCATTCACACTAGATGTTCCGTATATGTCACCATTCACACTAGATGTTCCTTATATGTCACCATTCACACTAGATGTTCCTTATATGTCACCATTCACACTTGGTGTTCCTTATATGTCACCATTCACACTAGATGTTCCGTATATGTCACCATTCACACTAGATGTTCCTTATATGTCACCATTCACACTTGGTGTTCCGTATATGTCACCATTCACACTTGGTGTTCCTTATATGTCACCATTCACACTTGGTGTTCCTTATATGTCACCATTCACACTAGATGTTCCGTATATGTCACCATTCACACTAGATGTTCCTTATATGTCACCATTCACACTTGGTGTTCCTTATATGTCACCATTCACACTAGATGTTCCGTATATGTCACCATTCACACTAGATGTTCCTTATATGTCACCATTCACACTAGATGTTCCGTATATGTCACCATTCACACTAGATGTTCCTTATATGTCACCATTCACACTAGATGTTCCTTATATGTCACCATTCACACTTGGTGTTCCTTATATGTCACCATTCACACTAGATGTTCCGTATATGTCACCATTCACACTAGATGTTCCTTATATGTCACCATTCACACTTGGTGTTCCGTATATGTCACCATTCACACTTGGTGTTCCTTATATGTCACCATTCACACTTGGTGTTCCTTATATGTCACCATTCACACTAGATGTTCCGTATATGTCACCATTCACACTAGATGTTCCTTATATGTCACCATTCACACTAGATGTTCCGTATATGTCACCATTCACACTAGATGTTCCGTATATGTCACCATTCACACTAGATGTTCCTTATATGTCACCATTCACACTAGATGTTCCTTATATGTCACCATTCACACTAGATGTTCCTTATATGTCACCATTCACACTAGATGTTCCGTATATGTCACCATTCACACTTGGTGTTCCGTATATCAACGTCTTCCTCATCACCCGGACCCACACAAAGTTCAAATATAAAGTCAGTAACTTTATTCATTAACGTTTACATGTTTATGATCGAGTTAGTTTATGTAAACAAAATACAGAACATTGTTTACCAGAGAAAGACGTAATATGTGATACCACCCCAGGACCCCCCCCCCACACGGTGCTCTCTGCCACCACCCAGGCCCCCCCACACACACGGTGCTCTCTGCCACCACCCAGGCCCCCCCCACACACGGTGCTCTCTGCCACCACCCAGGCCCCCCCCACACACACGGTGCTCTCTGCCACCACCCAGGCCCCCCCACACACACGGTGCTCTCTGCCACCACCCAGGCCCCCCCACACACACGGTGCTCTCTGCCACCACCCAGGCCCCCCCCACACGGTGCTCTCTGCCACCACCCAGGCCTCCCCCACACACGGTGCTCTCTGCCACCACCCAGGCCCCCCCCACACACGGTGCTCTCTGCCACCACCCAGGCCCCCCCACACGGTGCTCTCTGCCACCACCCAGGCCTCCCCCACACACGGTGCTCTCTGCCACCACCCAGGCCCCCCCACACACACGGTGCTCTCTGCCACCACCCAGGCCCCCCCCACACACGGTGCTCTCTGCCACCACCCAGCCCCCCCCCCCACACACGGTGCTCTCTGCCACCACCCAGGCCCCCCCCCACACACGGTGCTGTCTGCCACCACCCAGGCCCCCCCCACACACGGTGCTCTCTGCCACCACCCAGGCCCCCCCCCACACACGGTGCTCTCTGCCACCACCCAGGCCCCCCCCACACACGGTGCTCTCTGCCACCACCCAGGCCCCCCCCCACACGGTGCTCTCTGCCACCACCCAGGCCCCCCCCACACACGGTGCTCTCTGCCACCACCCAGGCCCCCCCCCACACACGGTGCTCTCTGCCACCACCCAGGCCCCCCCCACACACGGTGCTCTCTGCCACCACCCAGGCCCCCCCCCCACACGGTGCTCTCTGCCACCACCCAGGCCCCCACCCACACGGTGCTCTCTGCCACCACCCAGGCCCCCCCCCACACGGTGCTCTCTGCCACCACCCAGGCCCCCACCCACACGGTGCTCTCTGCCACCACCCAGGCCCCCCCCCCCACACGGTGCTCTCTGCCACCACCCAGGCCCCCCCCACACGGTGCTCTCGGCCACCACCCAGGCCCCCACCCACACGGTGCTCTCTGCCACCACCCAGGCCCCCCCCCCACACGGTGCTCTCTGCCACCACCCAGGCCCCCACCCACACGGTGCTCTCTGCCACCACCCAGGCCCCCCCCCCCACACGGTACTCTCTGCCACCACCCAGGCCCCCACTACACGGAGCTCTCTGCCACCACCCAGGCCCCCACTACACGGAGCTCTCTGCCACCACCCAGGCCCCCCCCCCCCACACGGTGCTCTCTGCCACCACCCAGGCCCCCACTACACGGAGCTCTCTGCCACCACCCAGGCCCCCCCCCCCCACACGGTGCTCTCTGCCACCACCCAGGCCCCCACTACACGGAGCTCTCTGTCACCACCCAGGCCCCCACTACACGGTGCTCTCTGCCACCACCCAGGCCCCCACTACACGGTGCTCTCTGCCACCACCCAGGCCCCCACTACACGGGGCTCTCTGCCACCACCCAGGCCTTGGAAGACCTTGTATGCTCGGAGCTCCTAAACGTTACAAATGAGGTGGTAGAGGTACTGGGATTAAAAATAGAGAAAATAAATTTAGTGATTATACTAATATACAAACCGCCAGATGCAACGGCTGAGGAATTCACAGAACAGATAAGCAAAATTGAGAATACCCTTGATAATTTGGAGAACCCGATACCTGATATTATCTTCCTAAGTGACTTCAACTTGCCTAGTCTCAGGTGGAAAATAGCAAACAATAATATTATACCAGGAAATCTATCAGGACCTAACCAACCACAGATTAGAGAACTACTTAGATTCTGTGACAAATTTTCACTCAATCAGCAGATATCGGAGCCAACGAGAAATGAAAATATTCTAGATCTGGTCTTTACGAACAATGAAGACATTATCAGAGACATTACGATATCAGATACCACATACTCAGATCACAAACTCATTGAAGTGCAAACGACCATCAATACTCAGAATAGACCTAAAACGTTGATAAAACGAGAGGGGCTATTCAGTAAATTCAATTTTAATAATAAAAGGATAGACTGGGAGATAATAAACAGGGAACTTACAAACATTCCATGGGGAACTGTTCTAAATAATACAAGTCCTACAGAAGGAATAGAAAAACTGACTTCAGAAGCGTATCAAGTCTGTCTGAAACATGTTCCTTTGAGGAAAGCCAGAAAGAGATCCAACGTAGAAAGAGAACGCAGACGACACTATAAACGCAGGAAAAAAATAACGGAACTGCTTATGCAGACACGAATTTCCCGTCAAAGAAGGAATAATTTAAATAGGGAGATTGAAGAAATCGAGCGGAAATTGAAACACTCATATGAAACTGAAGAAAGGCAGTTAGAACAGAAAGCAATTCAGGAAATAAAGAAAAATCCAAAATATTTCTTCTCATATGCAAAATCAAAAGCAAAAACCACTGCCAGTATTGGACCTATTCGTACAAGTGAAGGTTCATACACGGAGGATGACAAAGAAATTAGTGAAATCCTAAAAAACCAGTATGAGGACATGTTTAGCACTCCAATAAACAACATGAAGGTGGAAGATCCAGACAATTTCTTTATGCGGGATATTCAAACCCCTGTAAATATAACTGATATCAACACGAGCGCACTAAATTTTGAAAAAGAAATTGAAAACATGCCCATGCACTCGGCCCCAGGTCCAGACTCATGGAATTCAATATTTATAAAGAAATGCAAAGTGCCGGTAGCACAGGCACTCAGTATAGTGTGGAGGAAGCGCTTGGACACGGGGGAGATACCAGATGCACTTAAAGTAGCAGACATAGCCCCTCTACACAAGGGAGGGAGCAAAGCATTGGCAAAAAATAATAGACCAGTTGCACTAACATCGCACATCATAAAAGTATTTGAGAGAGTGATTAGGAGTCAGGTCACCAATTTCATGGAGACCAATGACCTTCACAACCCAGGCCAACATGGATTTCGAGCGGGAAGATCGTGCCTCTCACAGCTACTTGAGCACTACGACAAAGTCACTGAGGCATTAGAAGAGAAACAGAATGCTGATGTGATGTACACGGAATTCGCAAAGGCTTTCGATAAATGTGACCATGGCGTGATAGCACACAAAATGAAGTCAATGGGAATAACCGGTAAAGTAGGACGCTGGATACTCAGTTTTCTGTCAAACAGGACTCAGCGAGTAACGGTCAACCATATAAAATCTAGTCCAAGTGCAGTGAAAAGCTCTGTACCTCAGGGTACAGTCCTTGCACCGCTGCTTTTCCTTATTCTCATATCAGATATAGACAAAAATACAAGTCACAGCTTCGTATCATCCTTTGCAGATGACACAAAAATCAGTATGAAAATTACCTCGGCTGAGGACATTGAAAAACTTCAAGCTGATATTAATAAAGTTTTCGACTGGGCATCAGAAAATAACATGATGTTTAACAGTGATAAATTCCAGGTACTCAGGTACGGTAAAAATAAGGACCTTAAACATAATACAGAGTACAAAACACAATCAAATGTACCCATAGTAGGAAAACAGCATGTAAAGGATTTGGGAAAAATAATGTCTGACGACCTAACGTTTAAGGAGCATAACCAAGCAAATATTGCGACAGCCAGAAAAATGATAGGATGGATTACGAGAACTTTCAAATCCAGGGATCCCATCACAATGGTTGTACTCTTCAAGTCACTTGTGTTGTCCCGTCTTGAGTACTGCTCAGTACTCACTTCCCCCTTCAGAGCAGGAGAGATTGCTGAAATAGAGGGAATACAGAGAACATATACGGCACGCATAGACGCAATAAAGCACCTAAATTATTGGGATAGTCTCAAAGCCCTCCAAATGTACTCACTAGAAAGAAGACGAGAGAGATATCAAATAATATACACCTGGAAGATACTGGAGGGCCAAGTACCAAATCTACACAGTAAAATAACAACGTACTGGAGTGAACGACATGGAAGAAAATGTAGAATAGAACCAGTGAAGAGCAGAGGTGCCATAGGCACAATCAGAGAACACTGTATAAACATCAGAGGTCCGCGGTTGTTCAACGTCCTCCCAGCAAGCATAAGAAATATTGCCGGAACAACCGTGGACATTTTCAAGAGGAAACTAGATTTATTCCTCCAAGGAGTGCCGGACCAACCGGGCTGTGGTGGGTATGTGGGCCTGCGGGCCGCTCCAAGCAACAGCCTGGTGGACCAAACTCTCACAAGTCAAGCCTGGCCTCGGGCCGGGCTTGGGGAGTAGAAGAACTCCCAGAACCCCATCAACCAGGTATCAACCAGGCCCCCACTACACGGAGCTCTCTGCCACCACCCAGGCCCCACTACACGGTGCTCTCTGCCACCACCCAGGCCCCACTACACGGAGCTCTCTACCACCACCCAGGACCCCACTACAAGGGGCTCTTTGCCACCACCCAGGCCCCACTACACGGAGCTCTCTACCACCACCCAGGACCCCACTACAAGGGGCTCTCTGCCACCACCCAGGCCCCACTACACGGAGCTCTCTACCACCACCCAGGACCCCACTACAAGGGGCTCTTTGCCACCACCCAGGCCCCACCACACGGTGCTCTCTGCCACCACCCAGGCCCCTCTACAAGGGGCTCTCTGCCACCACCCAGGCCCAACAAGTTCCTAGGAGCTAGACAAGTATTTGCGAGGAACCTTAAAGAATGCCAAGATGAGCTCGACCAGCCCTTGACTTGCATATTTAAAAAATTATTAGTGGAGCAGAGTACCCGAGTTGTGGGGGCCTGAACACGCGGGACTGATATATAAGGAAGGAGGTACAGTACATCACTTGTAGTGATCTATCGTTCCATTAGCTTTAACAATAAGGTGGCCGCTTAACAATATGCCTTCAGCCGAACAAGTCTATGTGGGTGGGGACGAGGACAGGTTGACGAGTTTAGCAGTTACCAGGGAGGATGTTCTTAAACAAATAGTAAAACTCAAACCAAACAAATCCCCAGGGCCGGATGAAGTGTTTGCTAGGGTGCTTAAAGAATGCAAAGAGGAGCTTTGTGACCCACTGTCAACCATATTTAATAAATCAATAGAGTCAGGCAGAGTGCCAGAGTTTTGGAAAGTTGCTAATGTGATACCAGTTTTTAAGAAAGGAGATAGATCACTTGCGTCTAACTATCGACCAATTAGCCTAACGTCTATTGTGGGAAAGTTACTCGAATCTATAATAGCAAATAAAATTCGTCTTCATCTTGAAAAACATAAATTAATAATTGAGTCGCAACATGGTTTTATAAATGGCCGTTCATGTTTAACAAATTTGTTATCTTTTTATTCTAGCATTGTTGAGGCAGTTGATAGTGGTAAGGATTGCGATGTTGTATACCTTGACTTTAGCAAAGCTTTTGATACAGTGCCACATGAAAGACTGATTAAAAAAATAGAGTCTCATGGTATTGGGGGTGCTATATTAAGCTGGATTAGGGCATGGCTATACCAAAGGAAACAGAGAGTTAGTATAAATGGAATCAAGTCAGAGTGGGAAAATGTTGTAAGTGGAGTGCCTCAAGGCTCTGTCCTGGGACCTCTGTTGTTTATAATATATATAAATGATTTAGATTCAGGTTTGAGTAGCAACATTTGCAAATTTGCCGATGATACGAAAATCGGTAGGGAAATTAATTCGGAGGAGGACTCACTATCACTTCAAGTTGATCTAGATAGGGTTTTGAAATGGTCAAAGGATTGGCAGATGCAGTTTAATGCTGATAAATGTAAAGTTCTGAGGTTAGGTAATGATGATAGAGTTACAAGATACGAGCTAGATGGTGTTGTGATTGCGAAGTCGGATTGCGAAAGGGATCTGGGAGTTATGATTAGTAAGAATTTAAAACAAAAGGATCAATGCATAAATGTTCGTAATAAGGCAAATCGGACACTTGGATTTATTAATCGCAGCGTTAGTAACAAGACACCTGGTGTGGTTCTCAAGCTATATCTTGCTCTAGTTAGGCCCCATTTAGATTATGCAGTTCAGTTTTGGTCGCCATATTATAGAATGGATATAAATTCACTTGAACGTGTCCAGCGTAGGATGACTAAGTTAATTCCCCAAATTAGAAATCTTTCATATGAAGAAAGATTAACAAAGCTTAAGTTGCATTCACTGGAAAGGCGAAGAGTTAGGGGTGACATGATAGAGGTTTACAAGTGGATGAATGGACATAACCGGGGGGATATTAATAGGGTATTAAAAGTATCAACACAGGACAGAACACGAAACAATGGATATAAATTGGATAAGTTTAGATTTAGGAAAGACTTGGGTAAATACTGGTTCAGTAACAGGGTTGTTGATTTGTGGAACCAATTGCCGCGTAACATTGTGGAGGTGGTGTCCCTCGATTGTTTCAAGCACGGGTTGGACAAGTATATGAGTGGGATTGGGTGGTTATAGAATAGGAGCTGCCTTGTATGGGCCAATAGGCCTTCTGCAGTTACCTTTGTTCTTATGTTCTTATGTTCTTAACGTCTACTCTAAGAAGTCTGCTCGAAGCAATCATCACGAAAACATTCCTATACACACACACACACAAATCACAACGTGATATATCACGTACAGTCGATATGTACAGTCGCAACTGGTCCTGTACATACCAGTTGCGTTGCTCCTGGCAGTATGGGTTCGAGTCACTTCTGGGGTGTGAGTTTTCAGTCGCATATAGTCCTGGGGACCATTCAGGCTTCTTCGTATTTGTGTTCCTCATGTGTGCCCCAAATAATGAGGTGATTTGATAAAATACTATGCCCAAGATTACCATCCGAGTGCCAGCGGGGGGGGGGGGGGGGGTTCAAATAGCTTCGGCTATCACCTCCTTATGTCCGGTCGTGATGGTCGAGTAGATTAAGGCATCCTGTACATACCAGTTGCGTTGCTCCTGGCAGTATGGGTTCGAGTCACTTCTGGGGTGTGAGTTTTCAGTTACATATAGTCCTGATGACCATTCAGGCTTGTTCGCATATTATATATATATATATATATATATATATATATATATATATATATATATATATATATATATATATATATTACTTTGGTAATAAGTGGAAGCATAATTCAGAGAGGGATCACTGGTCTGTTTTAAGTAAAGGTTTAGCCACATGAGTGTGTTTGGTCGAGTATAAGTAGGAGCTGCCTCGCATGGACCAATAGGAGCCGCCTCGCATGGACCAATAGGAGCCGCCTCGCATGGACCAATAGGAGCCGCCTCGCATGGACCAATAGGACCTGCCTCGCATGGACCAATAGGAGCTGCCTCGCATGGACCAATAGGAGCTCCCTCGCATGGACCAATAGGAGCTGCCTCGCATGGACCAATAGGAGCTCCCTCGCATGAACCAATAGGAGCTCCCTCGCATGAACCAATAGGAGCCGCCTCGCATGGACCAATAGGACCTGCCTCGCATGAACCAATAGGAGCTGCCTCGCATGGACCAATAGGACCTGCCTCGCATGAACCAATAGGACCTGCCTCGCATGGACCAATAGGACCTGCCTCGCATGAACCAATAGGAGCCGCCTCGCATGGACCAATAGGAGCTGCCTCGCATGGAACAATAAGCCTTCTCCAGTTTCCTACATTCTCGTGTTTTTTATTCTCCGACGTTAATGTGTATACTCAAGGGCCATTTAAATATTCCTTCTCATCAGCAGTCACAAGTAAACTAAAGATTGAGGTAAGTAATCAGTGAGACAGGTGAGAACAATGCCGAGACACCGCAGCTTCGGACAGCCTCTCCACAATGTCCACTTATTTAACAACCAGCTTGAAAGAGATGAGTTTTTACCAGAAGGGAAGAATCAGTTGGTGAGGTCTGGACGTTATGCATGCCCCGGCGGGCACCCCTAGGGGCACCCCGGCGGGCACCACGAGGGGCACCCCGAGGGCCACCCCAAGGGGCACCTTCCTCCCCCTCCCCCCTGAAGGTCAGCAGCAGGTGCAGGCAAGGGGGCCCCCATCTACAAATCCTACAATCGTATATAATTTATTTTGTCGGAAGACAGGAAGCTTCTAAATTTTATATATATATATATATATATATATATATATATATATATATATATATATATATATATATATATATATATATATATAGTTGCCCGAAACGCTATGCGCATTAGTGGCTTTAGGTATTAGGTATTGTATGTACTACCTCTATAGATCCAACACTGTAAATCAACTATGTACTTTTCCTGAATAAAAATTTATTTATTTATTATATATATAATTTTCCTGTTCAAGCGCCTCAGTGTCGCAATCCATAAAGGAAATGTTTGCTGTATCTTGGGCACAGTCGGGCAAATAGGGTGAGATTATCACATCATCTAATATTAGTCTAAACATGTTAATTTTGGTATTTGACTAAAGTCTTCGCTGTTAGCAATAGGAACATCAGACCTTGACATACACGACACACACACACACACAATCCTAATCAGATATACAGAGAATCAACTAATAGACAGCCTTATTCCATAAATTGTGGAAGTATATCTGAGGGAAGTGTGGGCTACGGGGTCTTGACTTTTTGATAATAAAACGTCTTTATTTCAAGATATTACAAAAAATAAAAATATCTACAACATTTACCACACACATAGGTTGGCTACGATCAAACTCACTCGGTACACACACCTCATGTAACGTGACTCCGACATTAAAACGGATTTGGATTCCTTCACCAGAGGGCCATCTCTCTTCGACAGTGAACTTCAGGAAGAAGCAAGTGAGTGTTTACCTAATCTAATACGAGACCTGATCTGATCTTTTGCTGTCAGTGTTGCGTGCCCAGCAGTGTTCCCGCACACTGGCTGTCACACTGTCTTAAAATAGGATAAAAAGTTTTCCTGTAAATTCTTTGAGAGTTTACGTGTACTTATCAACCGCCTTGGATGCCGGCCATCTTGAAGATGCCTTAAGGTTGTTCCGTGGATCAATGTTCCCGTGACTCGGTTTCTGGCCAAGCATCGTGGCTGACAGTCTGATCCATCAGGGTGGTGGACGCCGCTGCATGTAGTTTAACGTCGACATAATTATTCTGATCTGAAGCACAAATACCCACAATAACAGGGTATCCCCCTGGAGACTTGAGATACATTTAAAGCAAGCAGCTGCTGTATAATTAGACGCATATCGACGTTCAGGTATCAGTACCGGAACAGTTAACAGCCAAGTTGCTGAATTCACTACCGTAGGCCAGGTGAAATATTGCCGGAACAAATGTGGACGTGTGAAGTTCCTCATTGGGTCAGTTATCTGTTGATTGAACAAATATTTGACACGGAATCTCAGTAGTTCTCTGACTTGTGGTTGGTTATTTCCTGGTTGATTTGCTGCAATAATGTTATTGTCTCCATCCCAAACTGGGTAGACCGAAGCCTCCTAGAAAGATAATACCTGGTACGAAGTTTGCTCGGTTATCCAAGCTATTCTCTACTTTGTATATCTGCTCTTTGACTTCCTCAATTGTTGCATATGGCCGTTTGTATATTAGAATAATATTAGGTCTATTGTTGTTTTTACTTTGTTTCCAGATACCTCTACCACTTCACTGGTGTAGTTTACGAGCTCTGAGCACTGGTGTAGTTTACGAGCTCTGAGCACTGGTGTAGTTTACGAGCTCTGAGCACTGGTGTAGTTTACGAGCTCTGAGCACTGGTGTAGTTTACGAGCTCTGAGCACTGGTGTAGTTTACGAGCTCTGAGCACTGGTGTAGTTTACGAGCTCTGAGCACTGGTGTAGTTTACGAGCTCTGAGCACTGGTGTAGTTTACGAGCTCTGAGCACTGGTGTAGTTTACGAGCTCTGAGCACTGGTGTAGTTTACGAGC
>NC_091170.1:43808440-43833398 GCF_040958095.1 Procambarus clarkii | reverse complement strand
ATTCACACTAGATGTTCCGTATATGTCACCATTCACACTTGGTGTTCCGTATATGTCACCATTCACACTTGGTGTTCCGTATATGTCACCATTCACACTAGATGTTCCGTATATGTCACCATTCACACTAGATGTTCCGTATATGTCACCATTCACACTAGATGTTCCGTATATGTCACCATTCACACTTGGTGTTCCGTATATGTCACCATTCACACTTGGTGTTCCGTATATGTCACCATTCACACTTGGTGTTCCGTATATGTCACCATTCACACTAGATGTTCCGTATATGTCACCATTCACACTTGGTGTTCCGTATATGTCACCATTCACACTTGGTGTTCCGTATATGTCACCATTCACACTTGGTGTTCCGTATATGTCACCATTCACACTTGGTGTTCCGTATATGTCACCATTCACACTTGGTGTTCCGTATATGTCACCATTCACACTTGGTGTTCCGTATATGTCACCATTCACATTTGGTGTTCCGTATATGTCACCATTCACACTAGATGTTCCGTATATGTCACCATTCACACTTGGTGTTCCGTATATGTCACCATTCACACTTGGTGTTCCTTATATGTCACAATTCACACTTGGTGTTCCTTATATGTCACCATTCACACTGGTGTTCCGTATATGTCACCATTCACACTTGGTGTTCCGTATATGTCACCATTCACACTTGGTGTTCCGTATATGTCACCATTCACACTAGATGTTCCGTATATGTCACCATTCACACTTGGTGTTCCTTATATGTCACCATTCACACTTGGTGTTCCGTATATGTCACCATTCACACTAGATGTTCCGTATATGTCACCATTCACACTTGGTGTTCCGTATATGTCACCATTCACACTTGGTGTTCCGTATATGTCACCATTCACACTTGGTGTTCCTTATATGTCACCATTCACACTTGGTGTTCCGTATATGTCACCATTCACACTTGGTGTTCCGTATATGTCACCATTCACACTTGGTGTTCCGTATATCAACGTCTTCCTCATCACCCGGACCCACACAAAGTTCAAATATAAAGTCAGTAACTTTATTCATTAACGTTTATATATTTATGATGAGTTAGTTTATGTAAACAAAATACAGAACATTGTTTACCAGAGAAAGACGAAATATGTGATACCACCCCAGGACCCCCCCCCCCCCACACACGGTGCTCTCTGCCACCACCCAGGCCCCCACTACACGGTGCTCTCTGCCACCACCCAGGCCCCCACTACACGGGGCTCTCTGCCACCACCCAGGCCCCCCCCCCTACACGGTGCTCTCTGCCACCACCCAGGCCCCCCCCACACACGGTGCTCTCTGCCACCACCCAGGCCCCCCCCACACACGGTGCTCTCTGCCACCACCCAGGCCCCCCCCACACGGTGCTCTCTGCCACCACCCAGCCCCCCCCCCCACACGGTGCTCTCTGCCACCACCCAGGCCCCCCCCCACACGGTGCTCTCTGCCACCACCCAGGCCCCACCACACGGAGCTCTCTGCCACCACCCAGGACCCCCCACACGGAGCTCTCTGCCACCACCCAGGACCCCCCACACGGTGCTCTCTGCCACCACCCAGGACCCCCCACACGGAACTCTCTGCCACCACCCAGGACCCCCCACACGGAGCTCTCTGCCACCACCCAGGACCCCCCACACGGAGCTCTCTGCCACCACCCAGGACCCCCCACACGGAGCTCTCTGCCACCACCCAGGACCCCCCACACGGAGCTCTCTGCCACCACCCAGGACCCCCCACACGGAGCTCTCTGCCACCACCCAGGACCCCCCACACGGAGCTCTCTGCCACCACCCAGGACCCCCCACACGGAGCTCTCTGCCACCACCCAGGACCCCCCACACGGAGCTCTCTGCCACCACCCAGGACCCCCCACACGGAGCTCTCTGCCACCACCCAGGACCCCCCACACGGAGCTCTCTGCCACCACCCAGGACCCCCCCACACGGAGCTCTCTGCCACCACCCAGGCCCCACCACACGGAGCTCTCTGCCACCACCCAGGACCCCCCCACACGGAGCTCTCTGCCACCACCCAGGCCACACTACACGGTGCTCTCTGCCACCACCCAGGACCCCCCACACGGAGCTCTCTGCCACCACCCAGGACCCCCCCACACGGAGCTCTCTGCCACCACCCAGGACCCCCCACACGGAGCTCTCTGCCACCACCCAGGCCACACTACACGGTGCTCTCTGCCACCACCCAGGACCCCCCACACGGAGCTCTCTGCCACCACCCAGGCCCCACCACACGGAGCTCTCTGCCACCACCCAGGACCCCCCACACGGAGCTCTCTGCCACCACCCAGGACCCCCCACACGGAGCTCTCTGCCACCACCCGGGCCCCACCACACGGAGCTCTCTGCCAACACCCAGGACCCCCCACACGGAGCTCTCTGCCACCACCCAGGCCCCACCACACGGAGCTCTCTGCCACCACCCAGGACCCCCCACACGGAGCTCTCTGCCACCACCCAGGACCCCCCACACGGAGCTCTCTGCCACCACCCAGGCCCCACCACACGGAGTTCTCTGCCAACACCCAGGACCCCCCACACGGAGCTCTCTGCCACCACCCAGGACCCCCCACATGGTGCTCTCTGCCACCACCCAGGCCCCACCACACGGAGCTCTCTGCCACCACCCAGGACCCCCCACACGGAGCTCTCTGCCACCACCCAGGCCCCACCACACGGAGCTCTCTGCCACCACCCAGGACCCCCCACACGGAGCTCTCTGCCACCACCCAGGCCCCACCACACGGAGCTCTCTGCCACCACCCAGGACCCCCCACACGGAGCTCTCTGCCACCACCCAGGACCCCCCCCACACGGAGCTCTCTGCCACCACCCAGGCCACACTACACGGTGCTCTCTGCCACCACCCAGGACCCCCCACACGGAGCTCTCTGCCACCACCCAGGACCCCCCCACACGGAGCTCTCTGCCACCACCCAGGACCCCCCCACACGGAGCTCTCTGCCACCACCCAGGCCACACTACACGGTGCTCTCTGCCACCACCCAGGACCCCCCACACGGAGCTCTCTGCCACCACCCAGGCCCCACCACACGGAGCTCTCTGCCTCCACCCAGGACCCCCCACACGGAGCTCTCTGCCACCACCCAGGACCCCCCACACGGAGCTCTCTGCCACCACCCAGGCCCCACCACACGGAGCTCTCTGCCACCACCCAGAGCTCTCTGCCACCACCCAGGACCCCCCACACGGAGCTCTCTGCCACCACCCAGGACCCCCCACACGGAGCTCTCTGCCACCACCCAGGCCCCACCACACGGAGCTCTCTGCCAACACCCAGGACCCCCCACACGGAGCTCTCTGCCACCACCCAGGCCCCACCACACGGAGCTCTCTGCCACCACCCAGGACCCCCCACACGGAGCTCTCTGCCACCACCCAGGACCCCCCACACGGAGCTCTCTGCCACCACCCAGGACCCCCCACACGGAGCTCTCTGCCACCACCCAGGACCCCCCACACGGTGCTCTCTGCCACCACCCAGGCCCCACCACACGGAGCTCTCTGCCACCACCCAGGACCCCCCACACGGAGCTCTCTGCCACCACCCAGGCCCCACCACACGGAGTTCTCTGCCAACACCCAGGACCCCCCACACGGAGCTCTCTGCCACCACCCAGGACCCCCCACACGGTGCTCTCTGCCACCACCCAGGCCCCACCACACGGAGCTCTCTGCCACCACCCAGGACCCCCCACACGGAGCTCTCTGCCACCACCCAGGCCCCACCACACGGAGCTCTCTGCCACCACCCAGGACCCCCCACACGGAGCTCTCTGCCACCACCCAGGACCCCCCACACGGAGCTCTCTGCCACCACCCAGGCCCCACCACACGGAGCTCTCTGCCACCACCCAGGACCCACCACACGGAGCTCTCTGCCACCACCCAGGCCCCCACCACAAGGAGCTCTCTGCCACCACCCAGGCCCCACCACACGGAGCTCTCTGCCACCACCCTGGCCCCACTACACGGGGCTCTCTGCCACCACCCAGGCCCCACTACACGGTGCTCTCTGCCGCCACCCAGGCCCCACTACACGGTGCTCTCTGCCACCACCCAGGCCCCACTACACGGGGCTCTCTGCCACCACCCAGGCCCAACTACAAGGGGCTCTCTGCCACCACCCAGGCCCCACTACACGGTGCTCTCTGCCACCACCCAGGCCCCACTTCACGGGGCTCTCTGCCACCACCCAGGCCCCACTACACGGTGCTCTCTGCCACCACCCAGGCCCCACTACACGGGGCTCTCTGCCACCACCCAGGCCCCACTACACGGTGCTCTCTGCCACCACCCAGGCCCCACTACACGGGGCTCTCTGCCACCACCCAGGCCCCACTACACGGTGCTCTCTGCCACCACCCAGGCCCCACTACACGGGGCTCTCTGCCACCACCCAGGCCCCACTACACGGGGCTCTCTGCCACCACCCAGGCCCCCACTACACGGGGCTCTCTGCCACCACCCAGGCCCCCACTACAAGGGGCTCTCTGCCACCACCCAGGCCCCCACTACACGGGGCTCTCTGCCACCACCCAGGCCCCCACTACACGGGGCTCTCTGCCACCACCCAGGCCCCCACTACACGGGGCTCTCTGCCACCACCCAGGCCCCCACTACACGGGGCTCTCTGCCACCACCCAGGCCCCCACTACACGGGGCTCTCTGCCACCACCCAGGACCCACCACACGGAGCTCTCTGCCACCACCCAGGCCCCACCACAAGGGGCTCTCTGCCACCACCCAGGCCCCACTACACGGAGCTCTCTGCCACCACCCAGGCCCCACCACAAGGGGCTCTCTGCCACCACCCAGGCCCAACAAGTTCCTAGGAGCCAGACAAGTATTTGCCAGGAACCTTAAAGAATGCCAAGATGAGCTCGACCAGCCCTTGACTTGCATATTTAAAAAATTATTAGTGGAGCAGAGTACCCGAGTTGTAGGAGCCTGAACACGCGGAACTGATATATAAGAAAGGAGGTACGGTACATCACTTGTTGTGATCTATCGTTCCATTAGCTTTAACGTCTACTCTAAGAAGTCTGCTCGAAGCAATCATCACGAAAACATTCCTATACACACACACACACAAATCACAATAACGTGATATATCACGTAAAAAAAAAAAAAAAGTCGATATGTATAGTCGCAACTGGTCCTGTACATGCCAGTTGCGTTGCTCCTGGCAGTATGGGTTCGAGTCACTTCTAGGGTGTGAGTTTTCAGTCGCATATAGTCCTGGGGACCATTTATATATATATATACATATATATATATATATATATATATATATATATATTTATATATATATTACTTTGGTAATAAGTGGAAGCATAATTCAGAGAGGGATCACTAGACTGTTTTAAGTAAAGGTTTAGACACATGAGTGTGTTTGGTCGAGTATAAGTAGGAGCTGCCTCGCATGGACCAATAGTTGCCTCGCATGGACCAATAGTTGCCTCGCATGGACCAATAGTTGCCTCGCATGGACCAATAGTTGCCTCGCATGGACCAATAGTTGCCTCGCATGGACCAATAGTTGCCTCGCATGGACCAATAGTTGCCTCGCATGAACCAATAGTTGCCTCGCATGGACCAATAGTTGCCTCGCATGGACCAATAGTTGCCTCGCATGGACCAATAGTTGCCTCGCATGGACCAATAGTTGCCTCGCATGGACCAATAGTTGCCTCGCATGGACCAATAGTTGCCTCGCATGAACCAATAGTTGCCTCGCATGGACCAATAGTTGCCTCGCATGGACCAAATGGAGCTGCCTCGCATGGACCAAATGGAGCTGCCTCGCATGGACCAAATGGAGCTGCCTCGCATGGACCAAATGGAGCTGCCTCGCATGGACCAAATGGAGCTGCCTCGCATGGACCAAATGGAGCTGCCTCGCATGGACCAATAGGAGCTGCCTCGCATGGACCAATAGGAGCTGCCTCGCATGGACCAATAGGAGCTGCCTCGCATGGACCAATAGGAGCTGCCTCGCATGGACCAATAGGAGCTGCCTCGCATGGACCAATAGGAGCTGCCTCGCATGGACCAATTGGAGCTGCCTCGCATGGACCAATAGGAGCTGCCTCGCATGGACCAATAGGAGCTGCCTCGCATGGACCAATAGGAGCTGCCTCGCATGGACCAATAGGAGCTGCCTCGCATGGACCAATAGGAGCTGCCTCGCATGGACCAATAGGAGCTGCCTCGCATGGACCAATAGGAGCTGCCTCGCATGGACCATTAGGAGCCGCCTCGCATGGACCAATAGGAGCCGCCTCGCATGGACCAATAGGAGCCGCCTCGCATGGACCAATAGGAGCCGCCTCGCACTGACCAATAGGAGCCTCGCATGGACCAAATGGAGCTGCCTCGCATGGACCAAATGGAGCTGCCTCGCATGGACCAAATGGAGCTGCCTCGCATGGACCAAATGGAGCTGCCTCGCGTGGACCAATAGGAGCTGCCTCGCATGGACCAATAGAAGCTGCCTCGCATGGACCAATTGGAGCTGCCTCGCATGGACCCATAGAAGCTGCCTCGCATGGACCAATAGGAGCTACCTCGCATGGACCGGATAGGTGTTCATGATAATGACACGAGGTGTAAACTATGTGGTATGTTAAGGTCTCACACCCTGGCCCATTATGTTCTTGATTGTCCGTTGATTAATGAATATAGAAACACTGAGATAAGGACTGTTCCTGAACAAATAGCCTGGATGTGTCACAACGGAAAGGTTGATGATATTCTGGAGAGATAAGAATTTTGCACCAAGACTGTAATATTTTGTTGAATTATCTGCATGTCTCTTGCAAATTGTCTATACAGTATACCTCGGTTATAAAAGTATTTATGTGTACGTCTGGTACCATACTACTTGTGTAAAGGAGGAAATATACATGTTTATCTCTCAGAATGTTTGGTAATATGTTTATTGTTTGTGATGTGTTTATATGTATGTATTAACACGATGTACTGAACGGGGTGAGAATAGCTTGAGCTACCTCATCCCTTTGTGTGTATTTTACATCAATAAACTTATTTCAATTTCAATTTCGCATGGACCAATAGGAGCTGCCTCGCATTGACCAATAGGAGCTGCCTCGCATGAACCAATAGGAGCTGCCTCGCATGAACCAATAGGAGCTGCCTCGCATGGACCAATAGGAGCTGCCTCGCATGAACCAATAGGAGCTGCCTCGCATGGACCAATAGGAGCTGCCTCGCATGAACCAATAGGAGCTGCCTCGCATGAACCAATAGGAGCTGCCTCGCATGAACCAATAGGAGCTGCCTCGCATGGACCAATAGGAGCTGCCTCGCATGGAACAATAGGAGCTGCCTCGCATGGACCAATAGGAGCTGCCTCGCATGGAACAATAGGAGCTCCCTCGCATGGACCAATAGGAGCTCCCTCGCATGGACCAATAGGAGCTGCCTCGCATGGAACAATAGGAGCTGCCTCGCATGGACCAATAGGAGCTCCCTCGCATGGACCAATAGGAGCTCCCTCGCATGGACCAATAGGAGCTGCCTCGCATGGACCAATAGGAGCTCCCTCGCATGGAGCAATAGGAGCTCCCTCGCATGGACCAATAGGAGCTCCCTCGCATGGACCAATAGGAGCTGCCTCGCATGGACCAATAGGAGCTCCCTCGCATGGACCAATAGGAGCTGCCTCGCATGGACCAATAGGAGCTCCCTCGCATGGACCAATAGGAGCTCCCTCGCATGGACCAATAGGAGCTCCCTCGCATGGACCAATAGGAGCTGCCTCGCATGGACCAATAGGAGCTGCCTCGCATGGAACAATAAGCCTTCTGCAGTTTCCTACATTCTCGTGTTTTTATTCTCCGACGTTAATGTGTATACTCAAGGGCCATTTAAATATTCCTTCTCATCAGCAGTCACAAGTAAACTAAAGATTGAGGTAAGTAATCAGTGAGACAGGTGAGAACAATGCCGAGACACCGCAGCTTCGGACAGCCTCTCCACAATGTCCACTTATTTAACAACCAGCTTGAAAGAGATGAGTTTTTACCAGAAGGGAAGAATCAGTTGGTGAGGTCTGGACGTTATGCATGCCCCGGCGGGCACCCCCAGGGGCACCCCGGCGGGCACCACGAGGGGCACCCCGAGGGCCACCCCAAGGGGCACCTTCCTCCCCCTCCCCCCTGAAGGTCAGCAGCAGGTGCAGGCAAGGGGGCCCCCATCTACAAATCCTACAATCGTATATAATTTATTTTGTCGGAAGACAGGAAGCTTCTAAATTTTATATATATATATATATATATATATATATATATATATATATATATATATATATATATATATATATATATAGTTGCCCGAAACGCTATGCGCATTAGTGGCTTTAGGTATTAGGTATTGTATGTACTAGCTCTATAGATCCAACGCTGTAAATCAACTATGTACTTTTCCTGAATAAAAATTTATTTATTTATTATATATATAATTTTCCTGTTCAAGCGCCTCAGTGTCGCAATCCATAAAGGAAATGTTTGCTGTATCTTGGGCACAGTCGGGCAAATAGGGTGAGATTATCACATCATCTAATATTAGTCTAAACATGTTAATTTTGGTATTTGACTAAAGTCTTCGCTGTCAGCAATAGGAACATCAGACCTTGACATACACGACACACACACACACACACATCCTAATCAGATATACAGAGAATCAACTAATAGACAGCCTTATTCCATAAATTGTGGAAGTATATCTGAGGGAAGTGTGGGCTACGGGGTCTTGACTTTTTGATAATAAAACGTCTTAATTTCAAGATATTACAAAAAATAAAAATATCTACAACATTTACCACACACATGGGTTGGCTACGATCAAACTCACTCGGTACACACACCTCATGTAACGTGACTCCGACATTAAAACGGATTTGGATTCCTTCACCAGAGGGCCATCTCTCTTCGACAGTGAACTTCAGGAAGAAGCAACTGAGTGTTTACCTAATCTAATACGAGACCTGATCTGAACTTTTGCTGTCAGTGTTGCGTGCCCAGCAGTGTTCCCGCATACTGGCTGTCACACTGTCTTAAAATAGGATAAAAAGTTTTCCTGTAAATTCTTTGAGAGTTTACGTGTACTTATCAACCGCCTTGGATGCCGGCCATCTTGAAGATGCCTTAAGGTTGTTCCGGGGATCAATGTTCCCGTGACTCGGTTTCTGGCCAAGCATCCTGGCTGACAGTCTGATCCATCGTGGTGGTGGACGCCGCTGCATGTAGTTTAACGTCGACATAATTATTCTGATCTGAAGCACAAATACCCACAATAACAGGGTATCCCCCTGGAGACTTGAGATACATTTAAAGCAAGCAGCTGCTGTATAATTAGACGCATATCGACGTTCAGGTATCAGTACCGGAACAGTTAACAGCCAAGTTGCTGAATTCACTACCGTAGGCCAGGTGAAATATTGCCGGAACAAATGTGGACGTGTGAAGTTCCTCATTGGGTCAGTTATCTGTTGACTGAACAAATATTTGACACGGAATCTCAGTAGTTCTCTGACTTGTGGTTGGTTATTTCCTGGTTGATTTGCTGCAATAATGTTATTGTCTCCATCCCAAACTGGGTAGACCGAAGCCTCCTAGAAAGATAATACCTGGTACGAAGTTTGCTCGGTTATCCAAGCTATTCTCTACTTTGTATATCTGCTCTTTGACTTCCTCAATTGTTGCATATGGCCGTTTGTATATTAGAATAATATTAGGTCTATTGTTGTTTTTACTTTGTTTCCAGATACCTCTACCTCTTCACTGGTGTAGTTTACGAGCTCTGAGCACTGGTGTAGTTTACGAGCTCTGAGCACTGGTGTAGTTTACGAGCTCTGAGCACTGGTGTAGTTTACGAGCTCTGAGCACTGGTGTAGTTTACGAGCTCTGAGCACTGGTGTAGTTTACGAGCTCTGAGCACTGGTGTAGTTTACGAGCTCTGAGCACTGGTGTAGTTTACGAGCTCTGAGCACTGGTGTAGTTTACGAGCTCTGAGAACACTAGTTCCTCTTAAATATAGAGACCTGCTCCTCCATTTGATCTGTTGAATATCACACAAGAGTGACTCTCCCTCACTGTAGGGACTGTGACACGTGTCTGCCTCATGGTACAGGAATGCCGCCATCAATGGGCTCATATCAAAACATAACAGTGCAGTATTTCTCTTATTTGTAACTATGGCCCCCGGGGCGTGACACATACCTTCCCACGCTCGTCATTAGGTTGTTCATCCCCTGGTCCTCGGCTCCCCCCCCCCCCGCTCACTCTCACACGCTCATAATGTGTGTGATAAAGGCCAAAGACATTTCAACCTTACTCGCTGTAAAGATTAAGAAGCATTACTAATCGACCCATAACTGAGTTCAGGGTCCCTGATCAACCTGTTTGTAAATCATACATGTGACTGCGAACAGCGGCTACCAAAAGTTTGATTGACCTAACCAAGCCAAGATTGATCTTCCCACAGTTTTATTGATCTTGACCAGCCCTGTAACCTGGTTAAGGACCAGGCTACAGGGACGCTGAGCCCCTGAACCACCTCGAAGTAGACTAAAGTAGGGCAGGAAACCCCTGATTCTCTCGGAATCCAATATTTTGAAGGGACATTAGCAAGAACTTTTTAAGTGGATGGAGGTGGTTTCCACAACTTCTTTCAGTGCTCTACACTTGTTGACAACCCTTACATGGTGCGAGTACTTCCTTCAGCTTATTTGTGTTCGCATCTTCCACCTGTGTCCTCCAGTCCGACATTTTCTCAATGTGAAGATACGTGGTTAATACCTGGTTGATGGGGTTCTGGGAGTTCTTCTACTCCGCAAGCCCAGCCCGTGGCCAGGCTTGACTTGTGAGAGTTTGGTCCACTAGGCTGTTGCTTGCAGCGGCCCGCAGGCCGCTCCATGGTCAGATTTGTTGAATGCCTTTGCAAAGTCTGTGCATATAACATCTGCATTTTTCTTTTCTTCGAAAGCTTCTGAGATTTTGTCATAGTGGTTTAGTAACTGTGACAGACAGGATCTTCCCGCTCTAAATTCATGCTGTCCTGGCTTGTGTAGTTCATTGTTTTCCATAAAACTAGAAATTTGATTCCTAATCACTTCTTCAAAAACTTGTATTATGTGTGATGTTAATGCAACTGGTCTATAATTTTTGTTGTCAAAGCCTTACTACCCCCTTGTGCAGAGGAGCTATATCTGCAGATTTAAGTGCTGCTGGTATGTCCCCTGTATCCAGGCTCTTTCTCCATATTATGCTGAGTGTTCGCGCTACTGGTACTTTACATTTCTTTATGAATATTGAATTCCATGAGTCAGGCCCAGGAGCTGAGTGTATGGGCATTTTGTCAATTTCTCTTTCAAAGTCTTCCGAATTCGTGTTAATATCCGACATGTTATCTGCAGCTTGAATGTCATTCATAAAGAAGGTGTCTGGGTCATCAACTTTCATGTTGTTTATTGGAGTGCTAAACATAGCCTCATACTGGCTTCTTAGAAGCCAGGTTAGATTTTATTGGCCACATTAATACAAAATCTTTTCCAGTTTTTCCATTTTCTAAATGTCAATTACGTCAATATCTGTGTAGGATTTTTTTTTGTATTAACACATTTAGGTACATGCGCATTTGTGCAGCTGCCCTAGACTATATGAAGGGGAGTACAGTGTGTGTCAAGAACTAGCTGCCCTAGACTATATGAAGGGGAGTACAGTGTGTGTCAAAAACTAGCTGCCCTAGACTATATGAAGGGGAGTACAGTGTGTGTCAAGAACTAGCTGCCCTAGACTATATGAAGGGGAGTACAGTGTGTGTCAAGAACTAGCTGCCCTAGACTATATGAAGGGGAGTACAGTGTGTGACAAGAACTAGCTGCCCTAGACTATATGAAGGGGAGTACAGAGTGTGTCAGGAACTAGCTGCCCTAGACTATATGAAGGGGAGTACAGTGTGTGTCAAGAACTAGCTGCCCTAGACTATATGAAGGGGAGTACAGTGTGTGTCAAGAACTAGCTGCCCTAGACTATATGAAGGGGAGTACAGAGTGTGTCAGGAACTAGCTGCCCTAGACTATATGAAGGGGAGTACAGTGTGTGTCAAGAACTAGCTGCCCTAGACTATATGAAGGGGAGTACAGTGTGTGACAAGAACTAGCTGCGCTAGACTATATGAAGGGGAGTACAGTGTGTGTCAAGAACTAGCTGCCCTAGACTATATGAAGGGGAGTACAGAGTGTGTCAAGAACTAGCTGCCCTAGACTATATGAAGGGGAGTACAGTGTGTGTCAAGAACTAGCTGCCCTAGACTATATGAAGGGGAGTACAGAGTGTGTCAAGAACTAGCTGCCCTAGACTATATGAAGGGGAGTACAGAGTGTGTCAAGAACTAGCTGCGCTAGACTATATGAAGGGGAGTACAGTGTGTGTCAAGAACTAGCTGCCCTAGACTATATGAAGGGGAGTACAGAGTGTGTCAGGAACTAGCTGCCCTAGACTATATGAAGGGAAGTACAGTGTGTGTCAAGAACTAGCTGCCCTAGACTATATGAAGGGGAGTACAGAGTGTGTCAAGAACTAGCTGCCCTAGACTATATGAAGGGGAGTACAGAGTGTGTCAGGAACTAGCTGCCCTAGACTATATGAAGGGGAGTACAGAGTGTGTCAAGAACTAGCTGCCCTAGACTATATGAAGGGGAGTACAGAGTGTGTCAAGAACTAGCTGCCCTAGACTATATGAAGGGGAGTACAGTGTGTGTCAAGAACTAGCTGCCCTAGACTATATGAAGGGGAGTACAGAGTGTGTCAAGAACTAGCTGCCCTAGACTATATGAAGGGGAGTACAGAGTGTGTCAGGAACTAGCTGCCCTAGACTATATGCAGGGGAGTACAGAGTGTGTCAAGAACTAGCTGCCCTAGACTATATGAAGGGGAGTACAGTGTGTGTCAAGAACTAGCTGCCCTAGACTATATGAAGGGGAGTACAGAGTGTGTCAAGAACTAGCTGCCCTAGACTATATGAAGGGGAGTACAGAGTGTGTCAAGAACTAGCTGCCCTAGACTATATGAAGGGGAGTACAGAGTGTGTCAAGAACTAGCTGCGCTAGACTATATGAAGGGGAGTACAGAGTGTGTCAAGAACTAGCTGCCCTAGACTATATGAAGGGGAGTACAGAGTGTGTCAAGAACTAGCTGCCCTAGACTATATGAAGGGGAGTACAGTGTGTGTCAAGAACTAGCTGCCCTAGACTATATGAAGGGGAGTACAGAGTGTGTCAAGAACTAGCTGCCCTAGACTATATGAAGGGGAGTACAGAGTGTGTCAGGAACTAGCTGCCCTAGACTATATGAAGGGGAGTACAGAGTGTGTCAAGAACTAGCTGCCCTAGACTATATGAAGGGGAGTACAGAGTGTGTCAAGAACTAGCTGCCCTAGACTATATGAAGGGGAGTACAGTGTGTGTCAAGAACTAGCTGCCCTAGACTATATGAAGGGGAGTACAGAGTGTGTCAAGAACTAGCTGCCCTAGACTATATGAAGGGGAGTACAGAGTGTGTCAGGAACTAGCTGCCCTAGACTATATGAAGGGGAGTACAGAGTGTGTCAAGAACTAGCTGCCCTAGACTATATGAAGGGGAGTACAGTGTGTGTCAAGAACTAGCTGCCCTAGACTATATGAAGGGGAGTACAGAGTGTGTCAAGAACTAGCTGCCCTAGACTATATGAAGGGGAGTACAGAGTGTGTCAAGAACTAGCTGCCCTAGACTATATGAAGGGGAGTACAGAGTGTGTCAAGAACTAGCTGCGCTAGACTATATGAAGGGGAGTACAGAGTGTGTCAAGAACTAGCTGCCCTAGACTATATGAAGGGGAGTACAGAGTGTGTCAAGAACTAGCTGCCCTAGACTATATGAAGGGGAGTACAGTGTGTGTCAAGAACTAGCTGCCCTAGACTATATGAAGGGGAGTACAGAGTGTGTCAAGAACTAGCTGCCCTAGACTATATGAAGGGGAGTACAGAGTGTGTCAGGAACTAGCTGCCCTAGACTATATGAAGGGGAGTACAGAGTGTGTCAAGAACTAGCTGCCCTAGACTATATGAAGGGGAGTACAGTGTGTGTCAAGAACTAGCTGCCCTAGACTATATGAAGGGGAGTACAGTGTGTGTCAAGAACTAGCTGCCCTAGACTATATGAAGGGGAGTACAGAGTGTGTCAAGAACTAGCTGCCCTAGACTATATGAAGGGGAGTACAGAGTGTGTCAAGAACTAGCTGCCCTAGACTATATGAAGGGGAGTACAGAGTGTGTCAAGAACTAGCTGCGCAAGACTATATGAAGGGGAGTACAGAGTGTGTCAAGAACTAGCTGCGCTAGACTATATGAAGGGGAGTACAGAGTGTGTCAAGAACTAGCTGCGCTAGACTATATGAAGGGGAGTACAGAGTGTGTCAAGAACTAGCTACGTGGTGCTAAAAATCCCCATCACACAGGATGGTTATTCATACAGCAGCATGTGATCAGTAATTTTTGTGGAAGCTGGTCACAAAAGTCTATGGACTCGTCCATGCCAGATTCAATTCTGTTTTCTCTATCAGACGTAAAAAGACTAATAAAGTAAAATAGTAATTAATGAGCTACAATGCCCAACAACGAAAGTTTTATGATCAGACGCGTGCATTGTAAGTTTAAAATGTGATGAAGCATTCTTCACTATACCAGAAAATAAAAAAAATGTAAACTTAAAATTATACCATTGGCCTACACCCGGGCCACCTGAGGCCTGGTCAAGGACCGGGCCGCGGGGACGCTATGCCTCGAAATCATCTCAAGAACGGTCTCTAAACCCATTGACAGTCATATTAATGTTGTAATTAACAATCCCTTCTGAGCTACACATTTACAGCTTGTCATCTCAGAAATGGTATCTATTAATCAGTATTATATTAACCGAAAATATTTTACACCATATGACCACATCCTTTACCACCAAACTATAGTTTGGAGACTAAAGTTTCTGGAATGAAACACGACTGATGAACCTTAGGGATTGTTTCAAGCGTAGGTCACACATATATATATGAACGGGTTTTGGGTGGATGTCAATAGAAACTCCTTCGTATGGACCAATAGGCCCTCTGTAATTGGCTAAAATCTTATGTTCTAATGTTCAACGGCCCTAAGTTGTTCAACAGCTTAGAGCTGTTGAACGGCCGTCAAGACGTCGCTTGAGCCACACTCGCCCACTGCCGTATACAACGAGCTAAGCCCCAACACCAGCTGACCTGCCATAACGACCGGCTCTAAACAACGGCTTTAAGTCGTCGCCCAGACGACCATCACAAGAGCTCAGCGGAACATTACCAGACTCGTCACCTTCGTTAGCAGACGTTATTTACATTCCAAAGGTGGAGGAGTGGAGAGGGGGGGGGGGAGGTGAATTTGATACTTTACGCCGCTGAACACAAGTATTGAGCGCAAGTATTGAGCACTGAGCACATCAATTCATGTCTGTATTTAAGACACGACACCTGACATACTTCTAAGTTACACTTCGCAATTCTCACACTTAGGCAGAACACGTGACATGACACCATCAATCACTGTATCACACACCAAAAAAATCATATTTAACATAATCATAAACATATTTCTGTTCTCTCCAACCATCAATCGAAAGCATTAATGTTTTTACATTCTTGTAAAACCACTAGCACACATAGTGTTTCGGGCAGGACCTTAATCTAACAGATAATTTTAAATTGGTAATTTCTAGCAAAATTGAAAAAATCTAATAATCTATCTAATATTACCATCTCACAAGAAGGGAATATACTGCTCTGTGGACAGTATCAGTATCCCATCAATCGAAAGATATATAAAGATACTCACAAGTAAATACTTCAAAGTTATTTATGTCTTCAAGATGTTGACATCCAACTCTTTCATATACTATGGTGGCCCCAGTAGACACCAGGGTATACTATAATGGCCCCAGTAGACCCCAGGGTATACTATGGTGGCCCAGTAGACACTAGGGTATACTATGGTGGCCCAGTAGACACCAGGGTATACTATGGTGGCCCAGTAGACACCAGGGTATACTATGGTGGCCCCAGTAGACCCCAGGGTATACTATGGTGGCCCAGTAGACACCAGGGTATACTATGGTGGCCCAGTAGACACCAGGGTATACTATGGTGGCCCAGTAGACACCAGGGTATACTATGGTGGCCCAGTAGACACCAGGGTATACTATGGTGGCCCCAGTAGACACCAGGGTATACTATGGTGGCCCAGTAGACACCAGGGTATACTATGGTGGCCCAGTAGACACCAGGGTATACTATGGTGACCCAGTAGACACCAGGGTATACTATGGTGGCCCCAGAAGACACCAGGGTATAATATGGTGGCCCAGTAGACACCAGGGTATACTATGGTGGCCCAGTAGACACCAGGGTATACTATGGTGGCCCAGTAGACACCAGGGTATACTATGGTGGCCCAGTAGACACCAGGGTATACTATGGTGGCCCCAGTAGACACCAGGGTATACTATAGTGGCCCAGTAGACACCAGGGTATACTATGGTGCCCCAGTACACACCAGGGTATACTATGGTGCCCCAGTAGACCCCAGGGTATACTATGGTGGCCCAGTAGACCCCAGGGTATACTATGGGGTCCCAGTAGACCCCAGGGTATACTATGGTGCCCCAGTAGACCCCAGGGTATAGCTATAACAAGTAGTTATCGCAGCGTGATAAACACCTCCAAACAATGCCTGATCACGCATCAGCATGCCGGTAATTAACGGTGCCAAACAGCCTGGTTGACCAGACCGCCAAATGGGTGGGAGGCCTGGTCAGAGACCGGGCCGCGTGGGCACTGATTCCCGGAACCATCACACAAGGCAGTACCTTTAGTAGTCACAACGATATACAATAGCCCTTGACCTTAGTCGGACTTGAATTTAGTCCTCTGATAGTACTGGTCTCATACCAGATGTCGCTGTTGAACGCTAGAGATGCAGCTGTTGAACGCTAGAGATGCAGCTGTTGAACGCTAGAGATGCAGCTGTTGAACGCTAGAGATACCGCTGTTGAACGCTACAGATGCAGCTGTTGAACGCTACAGATGCAGCTGTTGAACGCTAGAGATGCAGCTGTTGAACGCTAGAGATACCGCTGTTGAACGCTACAGATGCAGCTGTTGAACGCTACAGAGGCAGCAGTTGAACGCTACAGATGCAGCAGTTGAACGCTATAGATGCAGCTGTTGAACGCTACAGATGCAGCTGTTGAACGCTAGAGATACCGCTGTTGAACGCTACAGATGCAGCTGTTGAACGCTACAGAGGCAGCAGTTGAACGCTACAGATGCAGCAGTTGAACGCTATAGATGCAGCTGTTGAACGCTACAGATGCAGCTGTTGAACGCTACAGATGCAGCTGTTGAACGCTACAGATGCAGCTATTGAACGTTACAGATGTAGCTGTTGAACGCTATAGATGCAGCTGCTGAACGCTACAGAGGCAGCAGTTGAACGCTACAGATGCAGCTATTGAACGTAACAGATGCAGTAGTTGAACGCTACAGATGTAGCTGTTGAACGCTACAGATGCCGCTGTTGAACGCTACAGATGCAGCTGTTGAACGCTACAGATGCAGCTGTTGAACGCTACAGATGCAGCTGTTGAACGCTACAGATGCAGCTGTTGAACGCTACAGATGCAGCTGTTGAACGCTACAGATGCAGCTGTTGAACGCTACAGATGCAGCAGTTGAACGCTACAGATGCAGCTGTTGAACGCTACAGATGCAGCTGTTGAACGCTAGAGCAGCAGCATTATCACATGAAAATTAAATTAAAACCAGAAAAGCAACTAAACATGAATTATCATTTGCTTGTCATTACGATCATACCGCAAAATATTTAATAACGCAAATTTCACCTGTAAACTCAAGCTCAGTTTACAAAATCCAAGAGGGAGACGTTAGCTGGGAGCACTCACAGTCTACCTTGATGCCAGACAAAGTGATTTCCCAGCGGTACTGTTGAGCCAGTCGGCGCCGCCCTCACTAGGAGCCACAAGACATGCAGGACCTAAGTGAGCACAAGCAGCGCCTCGTCATCTGGAAAGGTCGTGTTAGGCTCTCGACCGTGTGTGAGGGAGGTGGGTGTTGGGGTTCCCTACTTCAGGTGGAGTAGGAACAGCAGCAGCTGGAGGAGGAGCAGTAGGAACAGCAGCAGCTGGAGGAGGAGCAGTAGGAACAGCAGCAGCTGGAGGAGGAGCAGTAGGAACAGCAGCAGCTGGAGGAGCAGCAGTAGGAACAGCAGCAGCTGGAGGAGCAGCAGTAGGAACAGCAGCAGCTGGAGGAGGAGCAGTAGGAACAGCAGCAGCTGGAGGAGGAGCAGCAGCAGGAAGTTCAAGAGAGAACTTGATAATGACTCCATAGGATACCTGATCACCCAGGCTGTGATTCACTCGTCAGGCTGTGAGCAGCTGCGTTCAACAGCCTGGTCGACCAGACCACCAACCAGGAGACCTGGTCGCGGGGACGTTGATCCCCGGAATCAACAACAGGTAAGCAACAGGCAGGTAGAATGGTACTAATGAGCTCTCACGTTCTATTGTGTTTTATCCATTTGCACCAAAGGTGGTGTGTCACCAGACAATGGTCGCCTGCCCTGGCCCTCAGCCCCACCCCGCCCCGCCCCGCCCCGCACCGCACCGCCCTCAGCCCCACCCCGCCCCACTACACCCCGCCCCGCCCCACACCCGTCGCCCTCAGTGTGGGAAACACAGCCACCTTGCTCACAGTCTCCACCGGTCCTAGACAACAACACTCAAGTCCAAATTCCCGGTGAAGCAAACTGCATTACCACTGAAAGCTGAGTCTATTTGCAGGTGCTCCGACCAACACAGGATCGTGACCCCTGAATCTTGAAGGTTTAATTAACATAAAACATCAACCATCACCGGAGGTGGCGTCTGGTCGACTGCCTGGCTGTCTTAGTGAGTGTGTGTGTGTGTGTGTGTGTGTGTGTGTGTGTGTGTGTGTGTGTGTGTGTGTGTGTGTGTGTGGGTGTGTGTGTGTGTGTGTGTCTGTGTGTGTGTGTGTGTGTGTGTGTGTGTGTGTGTGTGTGTGTGTGTGCAACCCGTCCTAGTGAGTGCGGGTGTGTGTGTGCAACCCGTCCTAGTGAGTGCGGGTGAGTGCAACCCGTCCTAGTGAGTGCGGGTGTGTGTGTGTGTGTGTGTGTGTGTGTGTGTGTGTGTGTGTGTGTGTGTGTGTGTGTGTGTGTGTGTGTGTGTGTGTGTGTGTGCAACCCGTCCTAGTGAGTGCGGGTGTGTGTGCATCCCGTCCTAGTGAGTGCGAGTGTGTGTGTGTGCAACCCGTCCTAGTGAGTGCGGGTGTGTGTGTGTGCAACCCGTCCTAGTGAGTGCGGGTGTGTGTGTGTGCAACCCGTCCTAGTGAGTGCGGGTGTGTGTGGGTGTGTGTGTGCAACCCGTCCTAGTGAGTGCGGGTGTGTGTGCAACCCGTCCTAGTGAGTGCGGGTGTGTGTGTGTGTGCAACCCGTCCTAGTGAGTGCGGGTGTGTGTGTGTGCAACCCGTCCTAGTGAGTGCGGGTGTGTGTGGGTGTGTGTGTGTGCAACCCGTCCTAGTGAGTGCGGGTGTGTGTGTGTGCAACCCGTCCTAGTGAGTGCGGGTGTGTGTGTGTGTGTGTGTGTGTGTGTGTGTGTGTGTGTGTGTGTGTGTGTGTGTGTGTGTGTGTGTGTGCAACCCGTCCTAGTGAGTGCGGGTGTGTGTGTGCAACCCGTCCTAGTGAGTGCGGGTGTGTGTGGGTGTGTGTGTGCAACCCGTCCTAGTGAGTGCGGGTGTGTGTGCAACCCGTCCTAGTGAGTGCGTGTGTGTGCAACCCGTCCTAGTGAGTGCGGGTGTGTGTGTGCAACCCGTCCTAGTGAGTGCGGGTGAGTGCAACCCGTCCTAGTGAGTGCGGGTGTGTGTGCAACCCGTCCTAGTGAGTGCGGGTGTTTGTGTGCAACCCGTCCTAGTGAGTGCGGGTGTGTGTGTGTGCAACCCGTCCTAGTGAGTGCGGGTGTGTGTGTGTGTGTGTGTGTGTGTGTGTGTGTGTGTGTGTGTGTGTGTGTGTGTGTGTGTGCAACCCGTCCTAGTGAGTGCGGGTGTGTGTGTGTGTGTGTGTGTGTGTGTGTGTGTGTGTGTGTGTGTGTGTGTGTGTGTGTGTGTGTGTGTGTGTGTGTGTGTGTGCAACCCGTCCTAGGGAGTGCGGGTGTGTGGGTGCAACCCGTCCTAGTGAGTGCGGGTGTGTGTGTGTGTGTACTCACCTATTTGTACTCACCTATTTGTGCTTGCGGGGGTTGAGCTTTGGCTCTTTGGTCCCGCCTCTCAACTGTCAATCAACTGGTGTACAGATTCCTGAGCCTACTGGGCTCTATCATATCTACATTTAAAACTGTATATGGAGTCAGCCTCCACCACATCACTGCCTAATGCATTCCATCCGTTAACTACTCTGACACTAAAAAAGTTCCTTCTAACGTCTCTGTGGCTCATGTGAGTACTCAGTTTCCACCTGTGTCCCCTTGTTCGCGTCCCACCAGTGTTGAATAGTTTATCCTTGTTTACCCGGTCGATTCCTCTGAGGATTTTGTAGGTTGTGATCATGTCTCCCCTTACTCTTCTGTCTTCCAGTGTCGTAAGGTGCATTTCCCGCATGTGTGTGTGTGTGTGTGTGTGTGTGTGTGTGTGTGTGTGTGCAACCCGTCCTAGTGAGTGCGGGTGTGTGTGTGTGTGTGTGTGCAACCCGTCCTAGTGAGTGCGGGTGTGTGTGTGTGTGTGTGTGCAACCCGTCCTAGTGAGTGCGGGTGTGTGTGTGTGTGTGTGTGTGTGTGTGTGTGTGTGTGTGTGTGTGTGTGTGTGTGTGTGTGTGTGTGTGTGTGTGTGGGTGTGTGTGTGTGCAACCCGTCCTAGTGAGTGCGGGTGTGTGTGTGTGTGCAACCCGTCCTAGTGAGTGCGGGTGTGTGTGTGTGCAACCCGTCCTAGTGAGTGCGGGTGTGTGTGTGTGCAACCCGTCCTAGTGAGTGCGGGTGTGTGTGTGCAACCCGTCCTAGTGAGTGCGGGTGTGTGTGTGTGTGCAACCCGTCCTAGTGAGTGCGGGTGTGTGTGTGTGTGTGTGCAACCCGTCCTAGTGAGTGCGTGTGTGTGTGTGTGTGCAACCCGTCCTAGTGAGTGCGGGTGTGTGGGTGCAACCCGTCCTAGTGAGTGCGGGTGTGTGTGTGTGTGTGTGTGTGTGTGTGTGTGTGTGTGTGTGTGTGTGTGTGTGTGTGTGTGTGTGTGTGTGTGTGTGTGTGCAACCCGTCCTAGTGAGTGCGGGTGTGTGTGTGTGTGTGTGTGTGTGTGTGTGTGTGTGTGTGTGTGTGTGTGTGTGTGTGTGTGTGTGTGTGTGTGTGTGTGTGTGTGCAACCCGTCCTAGTGAGTGCGGGTGTGTGTGTGCAACCCGTCCTAGTGAGTGCGAGTGTGTGTGTGTGTGTGTGTGCAACCCGTCCTAGTGAGTGCGGGTGTGTGTGTGCAACCCGTCCTAGTGAGTGCTGATGTGTGTGTGTGCAACCCGTCCTAGTGAGTGCGGGTGTGTGTGTGTGCAACCCGTCCTAGTGAGTGCGGGTGTGTGGGTGCAACCCGTCTTAGTGAGTGCGGGTGTGTGTGGTGTGTGTGCAATCCGTCCTAGTGACTGCGGGTGTGTGTGTGTGCAATCCGTCCTAGTGAGTGCGGGTGTGTGTGTGTGCAACCCGTCCTAGTGAGTGCGGGTGTGTGCAACCCGTCCTAGTGAGTGCGGGTGTGTGCAACCCGTCCTAGTGAGTGCGGGTGTGTGTGTGTGTGTGCAACCCGTCCTAGTGAGTGCGGGTGTGTGTGTGTGCAACCCGTCCTAGTGAGTGCGGGTGTGTGTGTGTGTGTGTGTGTGTGTGTGTGTGTGTGTGTGTGTGCTTACCTAATTGCTTACCTAATTGTGCTTGCGGGGGTTGAGCTCTGGCTCTTTGGTCCCGCCTCTCAACCGTCAATCAACTGGTGTACAGATTCCTGAGCCTATTGGGCTCTATCATATCTACATTTGAAACTGTGAATGGAGTCAGCCTCCACCACATCTCTTCCTAATGCATTCCATTTGCTAACTACTCTGACACTGAAAAAGTTCTTTCTAACGTCTCTGTGGCTCATTTGGGTACTCAGCTTCCACCTGTGTCCCCTTGTTCGCGTCCCACCAGTGTTGAAAAGTTCGTCCTTGTTTACCCGGTCGATTCCCCTGAGGATTTTGTAGGTTGTGATCATGTCCCCCCTTACTCTTCTGTCTTCCAGTGTCGTGAGGTGCATTTCCCGCAGCCTTTCCTCATAACTCATGCCTCTTAGTTCTGGGACTAGTCTAGTAGCATACCTTTGGACTTTTTCCAGCTTCGTCTTGTGCTTGACAAGGTACGGGCTCCATGCTGGGGCCGCATACTCCAGGATTGGTCTTACATATGTGGTGTACAAGATTCTGAATGATTCCTTACACAGGTTCCTGAGCGCCGTTCTGATGTTAGCCAGCCTCGCATATGCCGCAGACGTTATTCTCTTTATGTGGGCTTCAGGAGACAGGTTTGGTGTGATATCAACTCCTAGATCTTTCTGTGTGTGTGTGTGTGTGTGTGTGTGTGTGTGTGTGTGTGTGTGTGTGTGTGTGTGTGTGTGTGTGTGTGTGTGTGCAACCCGTCCTAGTGAGTGCGGGTGTGTGTGTGTGTGTGTGTGTGTGTGTGTGTGTGTGTGTGTGTGTGTGTGTGTGTGTGTGCAACCCGTCCTAGTGAGTGCGGGTGTGTGGGTGCAACCCGTCCTAGTGAGTGCGGGTGTGTGTGTGTGTGTACTCACCTATTTGTACTCACCTATTTGTGCTTGCGGGGGTTGAGCTTTGGCTCTTTGGTCCCGCCTCTCAACTGTCAATCAACTGGTGTACAGATTCCTGAGCCTACTGGGCTCTATCATATCTACATTTAAAACTGTATATGGAGTCAGCCTCCACCACATCACTGCCTAATGCATTCCATCCGTTAACTACTCTGACACTAAAAAAGTTCCTTCTAACGTCTCTGTGGCTCATGTGAGTACTCAGTTTCCACCTGTGTCCCCTTGTTCGCGTCCCACCAGTGTTGAATAGTTTATCCTTGTTTACCCGGTCGATTCCTCTGAGGATTTTGTAGGTTGTGATCATGTCTCCCCTTACTCTTCTGTCTTCCAGTGTCGTAAGGTGCATTTCCCGCATGTGTGTGTGTGTGTGTGTGTGTGTGTGTGCAACCCGTCCTAGTGAGTGCGGGTGTGTGTGTGTGTGTGTGTGTGCAACCCGTCCTAGTGAGTGCGGGTGTGTGTGTGTGTGTGTGTGTGTGTGAGTGCGGGTGTGTGTGTGTGCAACCCGTCCTAGTGAGTGCGGGTGTGTGTGTGTGCAACCCGTCCTAGTGAGTGCGGGTGTGTGTGTGTGTGTGTGTGTGTGTGTGTGTGTGTGTGTGCAACCCGTCCTAGTGAGTGCGGGTGTGTGTGTGCAACCCGTCCTAGTGAGTGCGGGTGTGTGTGTGTGTGCAACCCGTCCTAGTGAGTGCGGGTGTGTGTGTGTGTGTGCAACCCGTCCTAGTGAGTGCGGGTGTGTGGGTGCAACCCGTCCTAGTGAGTGCGGGTGTGTGTGTGTGTGTGTGTGCAACCCGTCCTAGTGAGTGCGGGTGTGTGTGTGTGTGTGTGTGTGTGTGTGTGTGTGTGTGTGTGTGTGTGTGTGTGTGTGTGTGTGTGTGTGTGTGTGTGCAACCCGTCCTAGTGAGTGCGGGTGTGTGTGTGCAACCCGTCCTAGTGAGTGCGGGTGTGTGTGTGTGCAACCCGTCCTAGTGAGTGCGGGTGTGTGTGTGTGTGTGTGTGTGTGTGCAACCCGTCCTAGTAAGTGCGGGTGTGTGTGTGTGTGTGTGTGTGTGTGTGCAACCCGTCCTAGTAAGTGCGGGTGTGTGTGCAACCCGTCCTAGTGAGTGCTGGTGTGTGTGTGTGCAACCCGTCCTAGTGAGTGCGGGTGTGTGTGTGTGCAACCCGTCCTAGTGAGTGCGGGTGTGTGGGTGCAACCCGTCTTAGTGAGTGCGGGTGTGTGTGTGTGTGCAATCCATCCTAGTGACTGCGGGTGTGTGTGTGTGCAATCCGTCCTAGTGAGTGCGGGTGTGTGTGTGTGCAACCCGTCCTAGTGAGTGCGGGTGTGTGTGTGTGTGTGCAACCCGTCCTAGTGAGTGCGGGTGTGTGTGTGTGTGTGTGTGCAACCCGTCCTAGTGAGTTCGGGTGTGTGTGTGTGCAACCCGTCCTAGTGAGTGCGGGTGTGTGTGTGTGCAACCCGTCCTAGTGAGTGCGGGTGTGTGGGTGCAACCCGTCCTAGTGAGTGCGGGTGTGTGTGTGCAACCCGTCCTAGTGAGTGCGGGTGTGTGTGTGCAACCCGTCCTAGTGAGTGCGGGTGTGTGTGTGTGCAACCCGTCCTAGTGAGTGCGGGTGTGTGTGTGTGCAACCCGTCCTAGTGAGTGCGGGTGTGTGTGTGTGTGCAACCCGTCCTAGTGAGTGCGGGTGTGTGTGTGTGCAACCCGTCCTAGTGAGTGCGGGTGTGTGTGTGTGTGTGTGCAACCCGTCCTAGTGAGTGCGGGTGTGTGTGTGTGTGTGCAACCCGTCCTAGTGAGTGCGGGTGTGTGTGTGCGTGTGCAACCCGTCCTAGTGAGTGCGGGTGTGCGTGTGTGTGTGTGTGTGCAAACCCGTCCTAGTGAGTGCGGGTGTGTGTGTGT
>NC_091170.1:43785940-43803440 GCF_040958095.1 Procambarus clarkii | reverse complement strand
GTGTGCAACCCGTCCTAGTGAGTGCGGGTGTGTGTGTGTGCAACCCGTCCTAGTGAGTGCGGGTGTGTGTGTGTGTGTGTGTGTGCAACCCGTCCTAGTGAGTGCGGGTGTGTGTGTGTGCAACCCGTCCTAGTGAGTGCGGGTGTGTGTGTGTGTGCAACCCGTCCTAGTGAGTGCGGGTGTGTGTGTGTGTGCAACCCGTCCTAGTGAGTGCGGGTGTGTGTGTGTGCAACCCGTCCTAGTGAGTGCGGGTGTGTGTGTGTGCAACCCGTCCTAGTGAGTGCGGGTGTGTGTGTGTGCAACCCGTCCTAGTGAGTGCGGGTGTGTGTGTGTGCAACCCGTCCTAGTGAGTGCGAGTGTGTGTGTGTGTGTGTGTGTGCAACCCGTCCTAGTGAGTGCGGGTGTGTGTGTGCAACCCGTCCTAGTGAGTGCGGGTGTGTGTGTGTGTGTGCAACCCGTCCTAGTGAGTGCGGGTGTGTGTGTGTGTGTGTGTGCAACCCGTCCTAGTGAGTTCGGGTGTGTGTGTGTGCAACCCGTCCTAGTGAGTGCGGGTGTGTGTGTGTGTGTGTGTGCAACCCGTCCTAGTGAGTTCGGGTGTGTGTGTGTGCAACCCGTCCTAGTGAGTGCGGGTGTGTGTGTGTGCAACCCGTCCTAGTGAGTGCGGGTGCAACCCGTCCTAGTGAGTGCGGGTGTGTGTGTGCAACCCGTCCTAGTGAGTGCGGGTGTGTGTGTGCAACCCGTCCTAGTGAGTGCGGGTGTGTGTGTGTGTGCAACCCGTCCTAGTGAGTGCGGGTGTGTGTGTGTGCAACCCGTCCTAGTGAGTGCGGGTGTGTGTGTGTGTGCAACCCGTCCTAGTGAGTGCGGGTGTGTGTGTGTGCAACCCGTCCTAGTGAGTGCGGGTGTGTGTGTGTGTGTGCAACCCGTCCTAGTGAGTGCGGGTGTGTGTGTGTGTGCAACCCGTCCTAGTGAGTGCGGGTGTGTGTGTGCGTGTGCAACCCGTCCTAGTGAGTGCGGGTGTGCGTGTGTGTGTGTGTGTGTGTGCGGGTGTGTGTGTGTGTGTGTGTGTGTGTGTGTGTGTGTGTGTGTGTGTGTGTGTGTGTGTGTGTGTGTGTGTGTGTGTGTGTGCAACCCGTCCTAGTGAGTGCGGGTGTGTGTGTGTGTGTGCAACCCGTCCTAGTGAGTGCGGGTGTGTGTGTGTGCAACCCGTCCTAGTGAGTGCGCGTGTGTGTGTGTGTGTGTGTGTGCAACCCGTCCTAGTGAGTGCGGGTGTGTGTGTGTGCAACCCGTCCTAGTGAGTGCGGGTGTGTGTGTGTGTGTGCAACCCGTCCTAGTGAGTGCGGGTGTGTGTGTGTGTGTGTGTGTGTGTGTGTGTGTGTGTGTGTGTGTGTGTGTGTGTGTGTGTGTGTGTGTGTGTGTGTGTGTGTGTGTGTGCAACCCGTCCTAGTGAGTGCGGGTGTGTGTGTGTGCAACCCGTCCTAGTGAGTGCGGGTGTGTGTGTGTGTGCAACCCGTCCTAGTGAGTGCGGGTGTGTGTGTGTGTGCAACCCGTCCTAGTGAGTGCGGGTGTGTGTGTGTGCAACCCGTCCTAGTGAGTGCGGGTGTGTGTGTGTGCAACCCGTCCTAGTGAGTGCGGGTGTGTGTGTGTGCAACCCGTCCTAGTGAGTGCGAGTGTGTGTGTGTGTGTGTGCAACCCGTCCTAGTGAGTGCGGGTGTGTGTGTGTGCAACCCGTCCAAGTGAGTGCGGGTGTGTGTGTGTGTGCAACCCGTCCTAGTGAGTGCGGGTGTGTGTGTGTGTGTGCAACCCGTCCTAGTGAGTGCGGGTGTGTGTGTGTGTGTGCAACCCGTCCTAGTGAGTGCGGGTGTGTGTGTGTGTGCAACCCGTCCTAGTGAGTGCGGGTGTGTGTGTGTGCAACCCGTCCTAGTGAGTGCGGGTGTGTGTGTGTGTGTGTGTGTGTGTGTGCAACCCGTCCTAGTGAGTGCGGGTGTGTGTGTGTGTGTGTGTGCAACCCGTCCTAGTGAGTGCGGGTGTGTGTGTGCAACCCGTCCTAGTGAGTGCGGGTGTGTGTGTGTGTGCAACCCGTCCTAGTGAGTGCGGGTGTGTGTGTGTGCAACCCGTCCTAGTGAGTGCGGGTGTGTGTGTGTGTGTGCAACCCGTCCTAGTGAGTGCGGGTGTGTGTGTGTGTGCAACCCGTCCTAGTGTGTGCGGGTGTGTGTGTGTGTGTGCAACCCGTCCTATCAATAATACGTGGCATTTTGACGTATAAACATCCTCATGGCGGCTTGATAAAGTTAGGCGTTTCCTATTAGTGTGCACTAAGTTAGTGCGAGGGTTGAGCAAGTTAGTACGTCAGTTTAGTGACGCTGTGAACGCTTCAGGTGACGATCTGGGGTGAGTGTAAGTGAGTGAGAATGAATGAGGGTGAGAGTGACTGTGAGTGAGAGTTGGTGTGAGTGAAAGTGGGTGTGGATGAGGATGAGTGTGCGTGTCTCAGTGCCTGTCTGAGCCTCGCAGCAAGCTGACGGGGGCATGATATACCCTGGGGGCATGATATACCCTGGGGGCCATGATATACCCTGGGGGCATGATATACCCTGGGGGCCATGATATACCCTGGGGGGCATGATATACCCTGGGGGCCATGATATACCCTGGGGGCCATGATATACCCTGGGGGCATGATATACCCTGGGGGGCATGATATACCCTGGGGGCCATGATATACCCTGGGGGGCATGATATACCCTGGGGGCTATGATATACCCTGGGGGCCATGATATACCCTGGGGGCATGATATACCCTGGGGGGCATGATATACCCTGGGGGCCATGATATACCCTGGGGGCCATGATATACCCTGGGGGGCCATGATATACCCTGGGGGGCATGATATACCCTGGGGGCTATGATATACCCTGGGGGCCATGATATACCCTGGGGGCCATGATATACCCTGGGGGCCATGATATACCCTGGGGCATGATATACCCTGGGGGCCATAATATACCCTGGGGCATGATATACCCTGGGGGCCATGATATACCCTGGGGGCCATGATATACCCTGGGGGGGCATAATATACCCTGGGGCATGATATACCCAGGGTTCCCATACCCTGGGAACCGTAACATTACCGAAATTTACCAGCAAATTCAGTATAATTCTCGTTGACGAGTGCACTAGAACACCGTATTTGAATAGATACATAAAACATGTACATATACAATTTAAAGTAGGGAATGTGAAGCATATCTTCAAAGGGAAGTTGAATGTATCACCATCGCTACTCCCAAATGCCACTGATAGCCAAAGATAACTTCACTATCCCCCCCCCCCCACTTAAACACAGCACTGTAAACTCAAATATTCTGTTCGTTGGTCGTAGTGGTGTACATGATTTTGTCGCACCTCAAGCAGGTCGCGATGTTATGTACTGTGGGCAGTAGATGTAGTCTGTGGTGTGGGGCGTGCAAGGGCGTGCGAGAGCCTGTGGTGTGGGGCGTGCAAGGGCGTGCAAGAGCCTGTGTGGGGCGTGCAAGGGCGTGCGGGAGCCTGTGGTGAGGGGCGTGCGGGAGCCTGTGGTGAGGGGCGTGCAAGTGCCTGTGGTGAGGGGCGTGCAAGGGCGTGCGGGAGCCTGTGGTGAGGGGCGTGCGGGAGCCTGTGGTGAGGGGCGTGCGGGAGCCTGTGGTGAGGGGCGTGCAAGGGCGTGCGGGAGCCTGTGGTGAGGGGCGTGCGGGAGCCTATGGTGAGGGGCGTGCGGGAGCCTGTGGTGAGGGGCGTGCAAGAGCCTGTGGTGAGGGGCGTGCAAGGGCGTGCGGGAGCCTGTGGTGTGGGGCGTGCGGGAGCCTGTGGTGAGGGGCGTGCAAGGGCGTGCGGGAGCCTGTGGTGTGGGGCGTGCGGGAGCCTGTGGTGAGGGGCGTGCAAGAGCCTGTGGTGAGGGCCGTGCAAGAGCCTGTGGTGAGGGCCGTGCAAGAGCCTGTGGTGAGGGCCGCGCAAGAGCCTGTGGTGAGGGCCGTGCAAGAGCCTGTGGTGAGGGGCGTGCAAGGGCGTGCAGGAACCTGTGGTGTGGGGCGTGCAAAGGCGTGCGGGAGCTTGTGTCATTTTGACGTTGCCTCTGGCTTGAGGTGAAGAGCGAAAATCTGAGAGAATGTGTGTCATAGGGTGTCACCTTCTGCTGGACCTTCACAACCTCTCTCCAACTACAATTCTCCTCCACAACTGCAAGTGTGGAGGAGCTGTGTTCTCCCACACAACTTCAATTCTCCCACAGTCACACTTCTCCCACAAAGCCCACACGTCTCGCCCACACTTTCTTCAGAAATAAGTATTTTTCCCAAGATGCGAACAACTTTAAAATAGATTATTATTGCTTTTTGGTCGTGTTGAAAATGGCAAGTGTTCATACGTGAGACAAATCCCATTTACGAGAGTCATTTGGTTCCTGGTGAGCGAGAGTGACGGTCCCTGGCCGCCTCCAGCAGCCCAACTTCCAATCAATTGTCGAGTCCGTGACCAGCGCGGCTCCGCGAGCCTTCGGTACAGTATCCCGCGATAGCCGTCACTCCTGCAGGGGGCCCGAGGGAGTGATGCTGGGGGCCCGAGGGAGTGATGCTGGGGGCCCGAGGGAGTGATGCTGGGGGCCCGAGGGAGTGATACAAGCGGCAGTTAATACACATACTTCTCCCGCCATTGACGGTGCTGGTGGTAGTTATCCAACCACTGTAAACTTTACCAGTGTGTCGAGGAAAACTTTTCAGTACAACCTTGTACGGAGATGGGACACACCCTCCGACAAAAGAATGCAAACAACGTCTATACGGATTACAACAGGCGGTGTAAACATTCAAACTGGTAACATAACGTTCTTCTGACACCAAACGGAATGGGAAAACGGATGTAACAGTATACCAGCAGCTCCGCGGGCCCAAGACCAGGCCCCAAAGTTACAGCGTGCCGATAGAATCCCCATAAATAAGTCCGGCCTTACAAGGCGGTACGCGGCTTGTAGCTCCTAAGAATACCAGGGAAGGTAGCGTGAGGAAAGAGCATGGAAGATTTACAGCTTCCACCACCCAGTGATGTTACCACGCCCTGACACTTTCACCTCCGCCCAGGTGATGTTCACTTCCACCCCCAGGTGATGTTCACCTCCCCCCCAGGTGATGTTCACCTTGTTACGTACTCCTAGCAGAATACGTATATAAATTTAAAATAACTTGTTTTGTTTCCATTATATCATTGCCTGTATATGTACACACATTGTGTTTTGGTAATTATCGTGTGGTGTGGCAGCGTCAGTGGAGACAGGAGCGCGGTTGCTTGCACACGTCTAGTACCTGTTTGATTCCGGAAGCTGGACCTGTTCAGTTTGGGAGTTCCAGATGTCACTTTTATTTAGTTTAGGTAATTGTTTATTTTCTGTAATTAAACAGGTGGCATTATACTTATATATTTTGTAAGTAACTATTATCTGTAAATTGCATTCTTATGTGTTTTGAGAACAAGTGGTTGTTCAATTAGTTTTAAATATTAAAAAGTCCTTAGTTTCCATCCCTCATCCTGGGATGAGGCAGACAGGAGGTGAGAATGTGGGTGGCGACAGAGCGAGAGTTCAGTAGCTGAACGGGACTCGAAGGGATAACATGTGGGAGATAAGTCTGTTTATTTCTTGTTGTGCCATACTTTATTATATTATATTAAGTGAAATGACAATACTTTTGGTTTGTTGTATAAGTTAACTTGACCATCTGTGTTTTTATATTATACTGTCTTGAATATATATCTATATAATATTTTGTATCTATTCTTCAGTCCTAAAGGAAGGTTTTTATTTATGTGCTCATTACTTATCAAGGGGTTATACTGGTGATCCGCTCTTGAGAACAGCAGTTTTCTCGTATCCCTAGACGTAATTAAAGCTTGGCTGCTGTAGGGTCACGAGCCGTAACGAACGATAGGTAACAAAGAGTTATGGGGGCCTGTGCCGGGAAATATTGTTCCCACTTAACCTTAATTATGCTAATCTAACCTTGCCTTCCTAGGTACCAGTGTGTTAAGTGTCTGTGTGTTTCTTAAGAACTATTCCATGTGCCAAGCAAGCTTTCCTGTGTGTCAAGTAACAACGTTTCACGATTTTGAGGTAAGTCATCCTATATATTTTGTTTGTGCAGTGAGGCCAAGCGAATTTTCAGTGTGGTGACAATTTTACAGTGAAGTGTAGTGCAGTGCCATTGTTTTTAATTATTGTTGTGAATCAAGTGCCAAGTGTTAGTAACGATGGAGGAGAAAGTTGCAGCATTGGTGGCTCACCCAGACTTTGAAAGGATTCAGAGCCTTAAAAAGACTGAGTTAATACAAATGGCAAATCAGTTGGAATTGACCGCCAACAATAGAATGGTTAAAGCCCAAATATTGAAAGTCATTGTGACACATTTTGTTGAGAATGGGGAGTTAGATGAAGAAATTCTGGAGGAGTTAAGAGAGGAGTCGAGTGATCAGATGGCGTTAAAGCGTCTTGAGTTAGAAGCGCAAATAGCCAATGCTAAGCTTGAAGCTCAAAAAGAACAGAGAATATTAGAACTTGAAGCTCAAAAGGAACAAACTAGGCAATTAGAGATTCAACAACAAATGGCTGACACTAACTTCAGGCTTGAATCACAGCGTATGGCAGCTGGGCATGGAAATACTAGTAATGTTTCAATAAATAGTGATAATAATCCCATCAGGATGAATAAGTATATAGAGTTACCCAAGTTCAATGAGGAGGATCCTGAGGTTTTCTTTGCCCATTTTTATAAAATTGCCATCAGTATGAACTGGCCAAGGGATCAGTGGGTAGCCATTATGCAGTCTCAATTTAAGGGGCGTAGTCAGGAGGTTTTTACATCCCTACCTGACGCTCATAGTTTTGATTATGAATTTGTAAAGAAAAGCATCTTAAATGCGTATCAGTTAAATCCAGAGGCACACAGGCAAAAGTTTAGAAACCTAAGGAGGATAAGTGATCAGACAATAGCAGATTTTACTCGTCAGAAGACGAATTTTTGCAACAGATGGTTAAAGTCACTTTCAGTCACTGACTTTGATGCTCTAAAGAATCTTCTTATAATGGAAGAAGTATTGTCATGTCTCCTAGACCAGTTGTCTACTTTTATGGCAGAACAAAAGAATGTAACAGACATTTATGAGCTGTCAAAGCTCGCGGATGAGCATGAGTTGTTGACTAAGGCCCAGTTTACGGCCACTTCACCTAAGTCTAGTCGTAGAGTAAATTATAATGCTCCCCGAACTCCTTATCAGAATCCATCCCGTCCTAGTGCTCCAGTTACTCCCATGAGCTCTTCTCTTACAAAACCTAACCCTGCTACTTCATTGTCAGGAATGTCAAATAATAATAAGGTTATTTCTAAACCTACAGTTGGTTCCACAGGTGTGTCCACTCTAAGGTCCTGTTCCCATTGTAAGAGAAAAGGCCATGGAATTAATTCCTGTTTTATATTGCACCCTGAGTTACGACCAACTGGTCTCATTTATTGCAGAGGTGTGCAAAATAATCTTACTAATAAACATGTAACTGTAAACCCCAATTGGGTGAAACAGTATTCACCATATATGTCTTCAGGTGAAGTTTTGTGTATTAATGGGAAGTGGAAGCCAGTGGTTATTCTTCGTGATACAGGTGCTTCCCAAACCATAATTTCATCCAGTATTCTTTCTGATGTTGAAAAGAGAGATACTGGAAAGTTTGTTGTTCTTCAGAGTGTTGCAGGATGTAAAACTGTCCCTCTAATAGACATTAATTTCAGATCCACCATTACACCAAGTTTATGCACTGTGGGTGTTAGTACACAGTTGCCCATCCCAGGTGTGGATGTTATATTGGGTAATGATGTGGCCATAAATCATGTTGTGGGTGAAATTGATCCCCGTTTGTGTAAACAGCCAGTTGCAGACCATGTTTATTCTGCCTGTGCTGAAGTAAGTTCTATGAATGAACCTGTTGTAGAAGATGGTTTTGTCCCTTCTACCTGTGCTGATGTCAGTACTAATATAAATCCAGTTGTCAGTTCTGATGTTGTTACTCAAGCATTTGTTCCAGTAACCAGTACCCCTTCAGTGGAGAAGTGGGATGTGGTTGTTCCAGATTCCTGTGTGGCCGATTTAGTTGTTGAGAGTAAGCCTGATACTATGACTCTGCTTTATTCCAATAAATTGGGAAAGGATGTCCATGTACCATTGTCTTGCCCGCTCACTACGAACGTTGTGCCAGGAGTTGAGAGAAACTTAAAAGCCACGACTCTGTATTCCAGCCAAGTGAATGGTTTAGGACAAGATGTCGGGTTGGCAGAAGTATTCCCGCTCACTCCAAGTTTAGAATCAGTTGTCGAGAGTAAGTCTGTTGTAGAGGCCCCGCCTCACCCTAGTCAAGGTGATATAATAGGGGAGGAGGTCAAACTACCTGTTACTTGCCCGCTCGTTTCAGATTCCCTTAATTTAAGTGCATTGAGTAGAACTGACCCTAAGATTTCAGAGAGAAGCAAGGAGACAGTCTGTACTGTAGATCCAGTTTTGGAGAGTGTGGGAAAGCAGCCAGAGGATCAGCTTCTGTTGAGTAGATGGAGACCCATTGAGCCTCCCTCTTCAGTTGTCTGTGAGGATGTGACCCAGCTTGGTAGTGATATTATTGATTGTGAGCAGACAGTACTCCAAGCAGCTCCAGAAGTCATGGGAGGAAATTTTGGTAAAATCATTAAGAGTGGTAAAGTAGCATTTGGATCTAAGTTGCAGAGTTGTGATTTTTATTCTATGTGGAGTAAGTATTTCTCATTGTGTACATTGAGTCAGAGTGTGTGTAGGATGTTGAAATCTACTTTTATTCTGCAGGAGCCATTTTCTTGTGAAGTAATGGACTGTGGGACATCTTTGTCAAGCCTTGTGGGTGAGCAGAGAGAGTTTACTCAAGTAGGTTGTGCATCCAGTTCTGAGGAAGTGGTGAGTTATGCTAGAGCAGTGTCTCTATATTCAGATCAAATTAATTTTAATGCACGAGTGATAAAAGTGTATGTTCCACTCAAGTGTGGTGTTGACTTTCAGAGTCATATTGGAGTTGACTTTCAGAGTCATATTGTGGGTGAAGGATTAAATCATACTGGGGAGCAGATGTTTGAGGCTCCAGGTGTGTATTTCAAGTTGGGGGATAAGGTTATCCTACCTAGAGTTAATCATTGTGAAGGGTTTCAGATTGTCCTTGGGTGTTTCCCAGGTAATCTGCTGTTCATCTTCAAGATGTTAAGACCCTTATACCTCTTGGTTGATTGGTTGTCATCAGACGTAAATCACTTGGGAAGTGATGGTGAGGGTTGTAAAGTTTTCGGCATGTTTTATTTAGTCTCTAAATAAAAGACTAGACGGAAGACTAGACGGTTGATGAAAGTGTGTGTTGTGTTCAAGTTCACCATCAGGGGGTGTGAACTTGTCTTCGGAGTTATGATTGAGATATGGTGCCTAGGCATATGCCTGTTTTCTTTCACTGATCGTTATGACAGAGTTATGAGGCAATTGATTTCTGTGTTCCTTATGGATCATCTGAGTCAGTTCGATCAGGTAGTCTTTGCACTTATCTTGGGTTGTATTTCTTGGTTTGAAGGTCAAAGGTTTGATAAGTCGGTGTCTTGTGTTTCGGAAGGTTCTATGAATGGGAAAGTTTTATGCATAATTGTGAGGTTTAATGCTAATTTCTCTAATTTTAGTATCCATTGGGCGAGAGTATGTGTTCCACAGAGGATCAAGAGTGATGAAGAGCAGATGTCTGTGTCAGAGCATACCCAGGAGAAGTCCCAAATCTACTCAACATCCAGTCAGCTTCAATTTAGCAGTTCAGCTCCAGAAAAAGGGAGTAATGGAAAATGGAGTCTGTCTTGGAAAACTTCACCATGTGGAAAAGGGATCACATGGAAATACGGAACTGATCTTGGAGAAATAGTAGAAACATATGAAAAGCTAAATTGCCATGATAACTGTGTGAAAGCAGCTACCTTTATTGACAATTCTATTCATGCTACTAATGATAATGCTGTAGATAGGAGTGTGAAATATGATCTGAAACAAAGTGAAATAAATGAGATAGTACCTTGGAGAGATAAATTTGCATACTCCAGTGACACATATGTAGAACATAGTCATAAGACTGAAATTTCTGAGTTTCCTGTAAGACTATATTTGGAGTGTTTTCATTTTTGTCCAGAAATGTGTTCTAATTACTTATACATGTTTGGTGTAATTAATACCATAAATCTCAAGTGTCATACATTTTACTTTGAAAAAATGCCATTGATCTTCAATCTATTGCATTTTTTTTCTTGGAGGTGGAAGTGTTACGTACTCCTAGCAGAATACGTATATAAATTTAAAATAACTTGTTTTGTTTCCATTATGTCATTGCCTGTATATGTACACACATTGTGTTTTGGTAATTATCGTGTGGTGTGGCAGCGTCAGTGGAGACAGGAGCGCGGTTGCTTGCACACGTCTAGTACCTGTTTGATTCCGGAAGCTGGACCTGTTCAGTTTGGGAGTTCCAGATGTCACTTTTATTTAGTTTAGGTAATTGTTTATTTTCTGTAATTAAACAGGTGGCATTATACTTATATATTTTGTAAGTAACTATTATCTGTAATTTGCATTCTTATGTGTTTTGAGAACAAGTGGTTGTTCAATTAGTTTTAAATATTAAAAAGTCCTTAGTTTCCATCCCTCATCCTGGGATGAGGCAGACGGGAGGTGAGAATGTGGGTGGCGACAGAGCGAGAGTTCAGTAGCTGAACGGGACTCGAAGGGATAACATGTGGGAGATAAGTCTGTTTATTTCTTGTTGTGCCATATTTTATTATATTATATTAAGTGAAATGACAATACTTTTGGTTTGTTGTATAAGTTAACTTGACCATCTGTGTTTTTATATTATACTGTCTTGAATATATATCTATATAATATTTTGTATCTATTCTTCAGTCCTAAAGGAAGATTTTTATTTATGTGCTCATTACTTATCAAGGGGTTATACTGGTGATCCGCTCTTGAGAACAGCAGTTTTCTCGTATCCCTAGACGTAATTAAAGCTTGGCTGCTGTAGGGTCACGAGCCGTAACGAACGATAGGTAACACACCTCCCCCCAGGTGATGTTCACCTCCACCCCCAGGTGATGTTCACCTCCACCCCCAGGTGATGTTCACCTCCACCCCCAGGTGATGTTCACCTCCACCCCCAGGTGATGTTCACCTCCCCCCCAGGTGATGTTCACCTCCACCCCCAGGTGATGTTCACCTCCACCCCCAGGTGATGTTCACCTCCACCCCAGGTGATGTTCACCTCCACCCCCAGGTGATGTTCACCTCCACCCCCAGGTGATGTTCACCTCCACCCCCAGGTGATGTTCACCTCCACCCCCAGGTGATGTTCACCTCCACCCCCAGGTGATGTTCACCTCCCCCCCAGGTGATGTTCACCTCCACCCCCAGGTGATGTTCACCTCCACCCCCAGGTGATGTTCACCTCCCCCCCAGGTGATGTTCACCTCCACCCCCAGGTGATGTTCACCTCCACCCCCAGGTGATGTTCACCTCCACCCCCAGGTGATGTTCACCTCCACCCAGGTGATGTTCACCTCCCCCCCAGGTGATGTTCACCTCCACCCCCAGGTGATGTTCACCTCCACCCCCAGGTGATGTTCACCTCCACCCCCAGGTGATGTTCACCTCCACCCCCAGGTGATGTTCACCTCCACCCCCAGGTGATGTTCACCTCCACCCCCAGGTGATGTTCACCTCCACCCCCAGGTGATGTTCACCTCCACCCCCAGGTGATGTTCACCTCCCCCCCAGGTGATGTTCACCTCCACCCCCAGGTGATGTTCACCTCCACCCCCAGGTGATGTTCACCTCCCCCCCAGGTGATGTTCACCTCCACCCCCAGGTGATGTTCACCTCCACCCCCAGGTGATGTTCACCTCCACCCCCAGGTGATGTTCACCTCCACCCAGGTGATGTTCACCTCCCCCCCAGGTGATGTTCACCTCCACCCCCAGGTGATGTTCACCTCCACCCCCAGGTGATGTTCACCTCCACCCCCAGGTGATGTTCACCTCCACCCCCAGGTGATGTTCACCTCCACCCCCAGGTGATGTTCACCTCCCCCCCAGGTGATGTTCACCTCCACCCCCAGGTGATGTTCACCTCCACCCCCAGGTGATGTTCACCTCCACCCCCAGGTGATGTTCACCTCCACCCAGGTGATGTTCACCTCCCCCCCAGGTGATGTTCACCTCCACCCCCAGGTGATGTTCACCTCCACCCCCAGGTGATGTTCACCTCCACCCCCAGGTGATGTTCACCTCCACCCCCAGGTGATGTTCACCTCCCCCCCAGGTGATGTTCACCTCCACCCCCAGGTGATGTTCACCTCCACCCCCAGGTGATGTTCACCTCCACCCCCAGGTGATGTTCACCTCCCCCCCAGGTGATGTTCACCTCCACCCCCAGGTGATGTTCACCTCCACCCCCAGGTGATGTTCACCTCCACCCCCAGGTGATGTTCACCTCCACCCCCAGGTGGTGTTCACCTCCCCCCCAGGTGATGTTCACCTCCACCCAGGTGATGTTCACCTCCCCCCCAGGTGATGTTCACCTCCACCCCCAGGTGATGTTCACCTCCACCCAGGTGATGTTCACCTCCACCCCCAGGTGATGTTCACCTCCACCCCCAGGTGATGTTCACCTCCACCCCCAGGTGATGTTCACCTCCCCCCAGGTGATGTTCACCTCCCCCCCAGGTGATGTTCACCTCCCCCCCAGGTGATGTTCACCTCCCCCCCAGGTGATGTTCACCTCCACCCCCAGGTGATGTTCACCTCCACCCCCAGGTGATGTTCACCTCCCCCCCAGGTGATGTTCACCTCCACCCCCAGGTGATGTTCACCTCCACCCCCAGGTGATGTTCACCTCCACCCAAGTGATGTTCACCTCCCCCCCCCCAGGTGATGTTCACCTCCACCCCCAGGTGATGTTCACCTCCCCCCCCCAGGTGATGTTCACCTCCACCCAAGTGATGTTCACCTCCACCCAAGTGATGTTCACCTCCCCCCCAGGTGATGTTCACCTCCCCCCCAGGTAATGTTCACCTCCACCCAAGTGATGTTCACCTCCACCCCCAGGTGATGTTCACGTCCCCTCAGGTGATGTTCACCTGCACCCAAGTGATGTTCACCTCCCCCCCAGGTGATGTTCACCTCCCCCCAGGTGATGTTCACCTGCACCCAAGTGATGTTCACCTCCACCCAAGTGATGTTCACCTGCACCCAAGTGATGTTCACCTCCACCCAAGTGATGTTCACCTCCACCCAAGTGATGTTCACCTCCACCCAAGTGATGTTCACCTGCACCCAGGTGATGTTCACCTCCACCCAAGTGATGTTCACCTGCACCCAAGTGATGTTCACCTCCACCCAAGTGATGTTCACCTGCACCGAAGCAACTCAATGTAACACCACTATATATATAAACTAATAATGTAACACTACTACTCATTTGTAACACCACCATACAGTACCACTAATGGTTACACCGGAACCAAAGGTACCCTACAAGGAAATGATACACAGGATTAACTACGCTGCCACCATCTGCCTTGTCCATTAACTATATCAAGCAACGAGGCAAGAAACATTGCTTGACTTGGAGAGTTCTTTTTTTTTCTTTAACTGTCAGTAATTACGAGACGGTTGTTAGCAAACTATATCCAGAGGCTAAGAAGATCCAACAATTAACACAGACGGAAAGTTTAACATGAATTTATTGAGAACAAATTATGAAATTCCCCAACTATAAATCCCTCAATATGGCACTGGGAATTGTTACGTGTTTTTAGACATGGAAACGTATCAAAGATCACACACACATTACCTTAAGATTCTGCCTCTCAGTCTGGTGGAGTCACTCTGTCTCCTGAGGCTCACCTGATGACCTGCAGACTCACACTGCCTCCGACACTCCAGCACTCTCTACTAACTATCATACAAGGGTATATATACAACTGAATCAGGAGGGAGGGGGTTGGCGTTTTACACTGTTGTGGGAAAGTCTGGTGTGAACCTGTTCCCGGCTGATTCAGCCTACTCGGGAAAAAAGTGTTTTGCACACCTAAATAGTTGGTTAGCACATCAGGGGGTCAGCTTCCCATGATGTGCAAAAAAATACTCCAGATGTACCATTAAGTTGTTTGTCAAGACTTTCAGGATTATTCATAAACAGGAACAAGGTGACTAGGGTGGAGCCAGAAAATATTTCAATTAACTCTAGCTGAATGTGAGGTCACAGGCTGACCTTACCAGGACGTTGCCACGGTGAGTCATGGGTGTACTCTCTGGGCGTTACATCAACGCCAGAAATACAGCAAGTTAAGCGAGCAGTAATGTTAACTGTTGTCTGGGTCCTGTCATTCTGTGGTTATGTTGCTTCATCTCTCACTTCCTTGTACGTATATTCATTACACTTTTATCAGTTTTTAAATACAGTGTATTCACTGATGATGTGATAATTGTCTACATTATACAGGAAATACAAATAGGTATTCAGAAAAGCAGTCAAACTATTTAAACTCACTCACTCACTCACCCTCTCCCTCTCTCCCCCCCCCCTCCCTCCCCCCTCTCCCTCCCTCCCCCCCTCTCTCTCTCTCTCTTTCTCTCTCTCTCTCTCTCTCTCTCTCTCTCTCTCTCTCTCTCTCTCTCTCTCTCTCTCTCTCTCTCTCTCTCTCTCTCCCTCCCCCCCCCCGCTCCCTCCCCATCTACCTGAGAGTAGGAGGGAAGGCTGTGGTGGCCCCAGTGTGGCGGAAGAGTTCCTCAGGGAGGAGCAGCCTTGGTCTTAGCTGTGGCTCCGTTAATACGTCACGCGTTCTCGCTCCTATGGCCAATGTATGGTGAGTAGAAAATATCTACATTTTCCTTAGGGAAAAGCCAGACTATCCCGGGCGCCGCCGGGTACACACCAAGCGTGTGTACTCACCTTACAAGGGTTGAGCTTCAGCTCTTTGGTCTCGCCTCTCAATCGTCAATCAACTGGTGTACAGGTTCCAGAGTCTACTGGGCTCTATCATATCTACATTTGAAACTGTGTTTAGACTATAATGTATCGAGTAGTGTATACACACACACACATTTACAAGATACACCAAACATCGCACCAGCCTGACTATCCAAACACCGCACCAGCCTGACTATCCAAACACCGCACCAACCAGTAAATCCACAAACTAACCCCCTTCTCCCCAATAAACAACCCCCCCCCCCCCCGGGGCCTACTATTCTCCAATATTCATACACTCCGTCACCTCGGAGATATTACCTCGTAACTAGCAAGCAAAGTATGCTATAACGCGCCCGCGCTGAGGGACGAGCCTGTATATCTGCGACTGGAAGAAGTCAAACATCACAGAGGATGGGGCGGCTAGTCACATTAACGCTTTGGCTGCTGCTGCTGCTGCTGCTGCTGCTGCTGCTGCTGCTGCTGCTGCTGCTGCTGTGTCCTCGTAGAGTGTTGAATGATGGTCCCAAGGAAGCTTAGCGGCAGACAATCGTGTGGCGAGATTGATAATTTCGTTGCACTGCTTGCAAACATATTCCGTGTCAGCTCTGGCACAGTTTATACTTGTGGAGGATGGTGAGCCCACACCTGTGGAGGATGGTTAGCCCACACCTGTGGAGGATGGTGAGCCCACACCTGTGGAGGACAACCAGCCTACACTTGTGGTGAACAGGCTGGAGGACAACCAGCCCATACCTATGGAGGACAACCAGCCCACACCTGTGGAGGACAACCAGCCCACACCTGCGGAGGACAACCAGCCCACACCTGTAGAGGACAACCAGCCCACACCTGTGGAGGACAACCAGCCCACACCTGCGGAAGACAACCACCTGTGGAGCTTCCGAACACTGATTATGTTCCTTTATAATTACATGGTAACATAATAAGGATTTTTTTTTTGGGGGGGGGGTTGCCGGACTTTCGACAAGCCGCCGGCTTCGTGTCCTCGTCGAGGCCACTAGGGTTAGTGGCCCTCAGGTAAATCAGAACTTTAAGGAGGGGGGGGGTGGACATGAGAAGGTAAGAGAACTATCGGGAGAAACGCCAAGCCATTACGACTATATAGCACTTGGAAGGGATCAGAATAAGGATTTGAGATGGAGGAAGGAATGGTGACCAACCACTTGGACATTCGGGGATTGAACGCCGACCTGCATGAGTCAGTGTTAATATCTTCACCCTGGAAACACAAACCGAAACTGTCTCTATTTTCCGCTTGTTACAACTTGTAATAAAGTTGTTACATCTTGGCTTAACGAGTTTATGACGTATTAGAACGTTGTTATAACTTGCTATATTGGTTGTTATAACTGGTTAGGAGGTGTTAAAACTTGTTCGAACGTTGTACCAACGTTGTAGTATCGGTGTGTGTTTGGCGGGCAATGACTCGTATTAACCCAATAGGTTTACACCCATCACTACCATGGTGACCCATAACTGCCCCCACCACCCCATGTACACACTGCATGATCAGGGTGAGCTCACCCCACCCCCACCTACAGCTACAATGATATTAACCACTCCTTGAACCCTAAGGTGTTAAGACACTATGTACACCCCATGTACACCCCATGTACTGTATACTCCATGTACTGTATACTCCATGTACTGTACAGCCCATGTACTGTACACCCCATGTACTGTTCACTTCATGTACTGTACAGCCCATGTACTGTAAACCCCTTGTACTGTACACCACTTGTACTGTACACCCCATGCACTGTACACCCCATGCACGGTACACCCCATGCACTGTACACCCCATTTACTGTACACCCCCATGTACTGTACACCCCCATGTACTGTACACCCCATGCACTGTACACCCCATGTACTGTACAGCCCATGTACTGTACAGCCCATGTACTGTACACCCCATGTACTGTACACCCCATGTACTGTACACCCCATGTACTGTACAGCCCATGTACTGTACACCCCATGTACTGTATACCCCATGCACTGTACACCCCATGTACTGTACACCCCATGTACTGTACACCCCATGCACCGTACACCCCATGTACTGTACAACCCATGCACTGTACACCCCAAGTACTGTACAGCCCATGTACTGTACACTCCATGTACTGTACAGCCCATGTACTGTACAGCCCATGTACTGTACAGCCCATGTACTGTACACCCCATGTACTGTACAGCCCATGTACTGTACACCCCATGTACTGTACACCCCATGTACTGTACACCCCATGTACTGTACACCCCATGCACTGTACACCCCATGTACTGTACACCCCCATGTACTGTACACCCCATGCACCGTACACCCCATATACTGTACAACCCATGCACTGTACACCCCAAGTACTGTACAGCCCATGTACTGTACACCCCATGTAC
>NC_091170.1:43760940-43780940 GCF_040958095.1 Procambarus clarkii | reverse complement strand
TTTCAGATCCTCATTTTTGCCGTACCTGAGTACTTGGAATTTATCACTGTTAAACATCATGTTATTTTCTGCTGCCCAATCGAAAACTTTGTTGATATCTGCTTGTAATTTTTCCATGTCTTCAGCAGAGGTAATTTTCATGCTGATTTTTGTGTCATCTGCAAAGGATGACACGAAGCTGTGACTTGTATTTTTATCTACATCTGATATGAGAATAAGGAACAGCAGTGGTACAAGGATTGTACCCTGAGGTACAGAGCTTTTAACTGCGTTTGGACTCGATTTGATATGATTGACTGTTACTCTTTGTGTTCTGTTCAACAGGAAATTGAGTATCCAGCGTCCTACTTTACCAGTTATTCCCATTGACCTCATTTTGTGTGCAATCACTCCATGATCACATTTGTCGAATGCCTTTGCAAAGTCTGTGTATACTACATCTGCATTTTGCTTTTCTTCTAGAGCTTCTGTGATTTTGTCATAGTGGCAAAATCACAGAAGCTCTAGAAGAAAGGCAAAATGCAACTTGAATTCATTCAAGCATTCACTGCAAGTGTAAAGCATTGAATGCTCAACACTTGAATGCTTGACCTCTATCGGTACCTTGGCGTCACCGTCGGCTCTAACAAGGGAAAGAAAGAGGAGTTCAACCAACTCATAGGAACATACAAAAATTCGACTCAGGGCACTGAAAGAAGCTATAACCTGGAATGGGAATGGAGCCTCTATTGCCGTGCTTAAAATGATGTACACAGCCTATGTCAGCTCCATCATAGACTATGCCGAACCAGTTTTATGCACCTACTCCCAAAGCGATATGAAAAGGCTCGAATGCATACAAAATGAAGCCATGACAATCATTCTTGGAGTTCCAAGAACTGCCAAAACGTCTAATCTGCGAGAGGAGTTGTCCCTTCCCAGTGTTAAAAGCAGAATTAAGGAACGGAATGCTAAGCTTGTAATTAGGTAGCCAGAGATCCCAATTACAATGATATTGCCAAGAAAACCCTGAGTTCTGTGTTACTTACAGGAGGAAACAGGAGAAGCAAAAAATGACATCATAGATCAGTCTGCTATCTCGAAGAATTTCACCTGCTTGAGCAAGCCCGTGAGCGAACCTCCTTGAACCATGAACCGTGAACCGTAACCTCTCTGTAGAAAAGTTACCTCCCTGGGAGGATGACACATGCAGGAATATCATCAAGGACATGGCAATGAAAAAATCCAACATGATACCACAAGAAATGAGGCACAAGTATCTCGAGGAAATTTATAAAGAAGCCAGATATGAACTAGATCAAATCTATACTAATGGGTCATCTAATCCTGTTAACGGCAGGGCTGGTGTGAGTGGTGTACTGTAATACACTGTAATTAGGAATAATGCCTTTTAACGCGGAAATGAAGAAAAAGCCCGTATTAAGAACTGTCTCTTCAACGCAAGCAGAGCTAACTGCCATTGTTATGGCGTTAAGATTCCTTGAACGGAACACTAATGGCGCAGTGATCTGCACTGATCCAAGAGCAGCGCTACAAAGCCTTTGTAAAAATCTAAGCTCTTAGTAAAGAGAGCTTACAGCTCTCTTAATTTCGCTGAAATTAAGAGAGGTGTAAGGGTACTAACCAACCAGGGAAGAGTCGTCAAGTTTCTGTGGATCCCCTCCCATGTTCAAATATGTGGGAATGAACGAGATGTGCTGGCTACTGAAGGCGCTGAAGGTGACCATATTGAATACTTCATACCCATGACTCTTCTACAAATTAGAGGTATTATCAGGCAACATCACCGTGACAAGGTAACTGAGGAAAGGAGAACAGAAGCACAGACCAGTGAATCTGTACGATGGTACAACATGGCTGCAGCTGGCAATCCCAGTCATTATGGACGAAGAGGTGGTGGCCGCGGGAGAGAATCAGTAATAGCGAGAATTCGCATTCGATACAAATATCCATGGAGATATGGAATGGAAACAACAGTTGATCAGCGAAGTTGCAGAATCTGTGATGAGAGTGATGGACACCGCCTTGACCACTATCTACGTGAATGTGAACACCTGAGAGACATTAGAAATATGTCTAGAATAATAAACCCCACATTGTTTAAGTTAGGAAAACTCTATTTGTCAAATATTGATACTGTTCTTAAAAGATTGCCCCCATTTTGCACCCACAAGATAATGTAAGCTTTTAAGGGTTGATAGATGTTAATCTTCTTGTTTGATAAGCTGTTCACTTGAGACAGTTAAGCAAATCCCAGCTGTGTCTGGGTACAAGTGACAGGATGAACAACCGAGCGGGTTTTCTTCCTATTGGGGAGTGTTGTACATGCGGCTATGACGGTGTGTCCACTCACAGGATGAGTGGCGCTGCTCAATAAACTCGCCCCTCGGGGCAAAATTTTAAACAAAAATTTAGAACGCGATAGTGAGAGAGAGAGAGAGAGAGAGAGAGAGAGAGAGAGAGAGAGAGAGAGAGAGAGAGAGAGAGAGAGAGGAAGAGAGGAAGAGAGAGAGAGAGAGAGAGAGAGAGAGAGAGAGAGAGAGAGAGAGAGGAAGAGAGAGAGAGAGAGAGAGAGAGAGAGAGAGAGAGAGAGAGAGAGAGAGAGAGAGAGAGAGAGAGAGAGAGAGATACACATCACATACTCATCACTACACAAACGAAAAGAAGGTACATTAAAAAATCAAGAAATCCGCACAAACAAACCATATAAGAATGTACATAACCAACATACTCAAATTTAAGTGAAAGACAACCGCAATTATCTCAGACATTCTGAAGGACTCAAGAATTAAAATAGTAAACGGTTATCTTGAGATGATTTCGGGGCTTTAGTGTCCCCGCGGCCCGGTCCTCGACCAGGCCTCCACCTCCAGGAAGCAGCCCGTGACAGCTGACTAACACCCAAGTACCTATTTTACTGCTAGGTAACATGGGCATAGGGTGAAAGAAACTCGGCCCATTGTTTCTCGCTGGCGCCTGGGATCGAACCCAGGACCACAGGATCACAAGTCCAGCGTGCTGTCCGCTCGGCCGACCGGCTCCCTGTGTACCATAGACCCCCGTACTGTCTGGTAGTCTGTTAGGGGCCTAGTAGTTGAGTGGACAGCGCTCGGGATTCGTAATCCTGAGATCGGGGATCGATCCCCGGCGATGACGGAAATAAATGGGCAGAGTTTCTATCACCCTGATGCCCCTGTCCACCTAGATGTAAAAAAGTACCTGGGAGTTAGACTGCAGCTACGGGCTGCTTCCTGTGGGAGAGCGGACGGGGGGGGGATCAGTTGATTGATTGACAGTTGAGAGGCGGGCCGAAAGAGCAGAGCTCAACCCCCTCCCTCAAGCACAACTAGGTGAATACAACTAGGTGAATACACACGCGCGCAAACACCACCCACAAACACCCACACATGCACCCACAAACATACATGCACACACACTAAAAACACTCACATACACTCAAACACCACACACAAACACATCCAAACACCACCCACAAACACATCCAAACACCACCCACAAACACATCCAAACACCACCCACAAACACATCCAAACACCACCCACAAACACATCCAAACACCACACACAAACACATCCAAACACCACCCACAAACACATCCAAACACCACCCACAAACACATCCAAACACCACCCACAAACACATCCAAACACCACCCACAAACACATCCAAACACCACCCACAAACACATCCAAACACCACACACAAACACATCCAAACACCACCCACAAACACATCCAAACACCACCCACAAACACATCCAAACACCACCCACAAACACATCCAAACACCACCCACAAACACACCCAAACACCACCCACAAACACATCCAAACACCACCCACAAACACACCCAAACACCACCCACAAACACATCCAAACACCACCCACAAACACATCCAAACACCACCCACAAACACATCCAAACACCACCCACAAACACATCCAAACACCACCCACAAACACATCCAAACACCACCCACAAACACACCCAAACACCACCCACAAACACATCCAAACACCACCCACAAACACATCCAAACACCACCCACAAACACATCCAAACACCACCCACAAACACACTCGTATTCTCTATATGAAAAAAAACTGAAAATAATAAACACACACTTCACATAAGACAAAAAATCCCCCAAAAATTATACAAAAAGATAATCAAGTAGAAAGAAAAAGGTTAAAGGGCATAAAGAGAGTGAGAGACGGGAAGGCCAGAGCGCAGGACAAGATGGCGTGGAGACAAAGGGGCGGCCGTGGCCCGTGTTTACATGGATCAACCCAATAATGGCGGCCCGCAGGAAAATCACACAAGGGGCAGGCGGTGAAGCGTGAACCCCCCCCCCACCGGCTCCCCTCCCCGGCATGCACTCCCACCTCCACCCCCCCTTCTCACAAACCCTCAGCCAGCAAACTCCTTCCTCGCATTCCCAAATACATCCTGTGCAACAAAGCCAGCCATTACCCTCTGCAACAAAGCCAGCTATTACCCTCTGCAACAAAGCCAGTCCTCACCCTTGCAACAACACCAGCCCTCATCCTTGCAACAAAGTCAGCCCATCATCCCTGCAACAAAGCCAGCCCATCACCCTTGCAACAAAGCCAGCCCATCATCCCTGCAACAAAGCCAGTCATCGTCCCTGCAACAAAGCCAGCCATCGTCCCTGCAACAAAGTCAGCCATCATCTTTGCAACAAAGCCAGCCATCATCCCTGCAACACAGCCAGCCATCGTCCCTGCGACAAAGCCAGCCCTCACCCTTGCAACAAAGTCAGCCATTACCCCTGCAACAAAGCCAGCCCTCACACCCTGCAAAAAACAGCCATCACCCCTGCAACAAAGCCAGCCCTCACATCCCTTGCAACAAAACCAGTCCTCACACTTGTAACAAAGCCAGCCAACATCCCTGCAACAAAACCAGTCCTCACCCTTGTAACAAAGCCAGCCAACATCCCTGCAACAAAGCCAGCCCTCACACCCTGCAACAAAGCCAGCCCTCACACCCTACAACAAAGCCAGCCCTCACACCCTGCAACAAAGCCAGCCCTCACACCCTGCAACAAAGCCAGCCCTCACACCCTGCAACAAAGCCAGCCCTCACACCCTGCAACAAAGCCAGCCCTCACACCCTGCAACAAAGCCAGCCCTCACACCCTGCAACAAAGCCAGCCCTCACACCCTGCAACAAAGCCAGCCCTCACACCCTGCAACAAAGCCAACCCTCACACCCTGCAACAAAGCCAGCCCTCACCCTGCAACAAAGCCAGCCCTCACACCCTGCAACAAAGCCAGCCCTCACACCCTGCAACAAAGCCAGCCCTCACACCCTGCAACAAAGCCAACCATCACACCCTGCAACAAAGCCAACCATCACACCCTGCAACAAAGCCAGCCCTCACACCCTGCAACAAAGCCAGCCCTCACACCCTGCAACAAAGCCAGCCCTCACACCCTGCAACAAAGCCAGCCCTCACACCCTGCAACAAAGCCAGCCCTCACACCCTGCAACAAAGCCAGCCCTCACACCCTGCAACAAAGCCAGCCCTCACACCCTGCAACAAAGCCAGCCCTCACACCCTACAGCAAAGCCAGCCCCTTACATAACACATCCTTCGCTGCTCCTCCGGCTACCATAACTCTGGTAATATTGTTTGGTTTATTACAGATGATGGAACTGTGGCGGGAGGCCGCTGGTGGAGCTGGTGTTGGGACCGCTCATGTCAGCTGTCCTGCCCCTTATAGCCCCTGGTAACGCCTCACTAGCGTCCTTCCTCACCTGTATATATCCATGCTATTATAGTAACAATATCCACATGTTGGCTCATCAAAGAAGGAATCGCGTTGGTTGGTTGGCTGACTGTGTGTGTGTGTGTGTGTGTGTACTCACCTAATTGTGCTTGCGGGGGTTGAGCTTTGGCTCTTTGGTCCCGCCTCTCAACTGTCAATCAACTGGTGTACAGATTCCTGAGCCTACTGGGCTCTATCATACCTACATTTGAAACTGTGTATGGAGTCAGCCTCCACCACATCACTTCCTAGTGCATTCCATTTATTAACTACTCTGACACTGAAAAAATTCTTTCTAACGTCTCTGTGGCTCATCTGGGTGCTAAGTTTCCACCTGTGTCCCCTTGTTCGTGTCCCACCCGTGCTGAAGAGTTTGTCTTTGTCCACCCTGTCAATTCCCCTGAGAATTTTGTAGGTGGTTATCATGTCTCCCCTTACTCTTCTGTTTTCCAGGGATGTGAGGTTCAGCTCCTTTAGCCTTTCCTCGTAGCTCAATCCTCTCAGTTCCGGGACGAGCCTGGTGGCATACCGCTGAATCTTCTCTAACTTTGTCTTGTGTTTAACTAGGTATGGACTCCAGGCTGGAGCTGCATACTCCAGGATTGGTCTTACATAAGTGGTATACAGGGTTCTGAAAGATTCCTTACACAAGTTTCTGAAGGCAGTTCTTATGTTGGCCAGTCTAGCATATGCCGCTGATGATATTCTTTTGATGTGGGCCTCTGGGGACAGGTTCGGTGTGATATCAACCCCCAGATCCTTCTCTCTATTTGATTCTTGCAGGATTTCCCCTCCCAGATGATACCTTGTGTTCAGCCTCCTGCTCCCTTCGCCTAATTTCATCACCTTACACTTTCCAGAGTTGAACTTCAGCAGCCATTTTCTAGACCATTCCTGCAGTTTATCCAGGTCATCCTGTAGTCTCTGTCTATCTTCATCCGTCTTGATTCTTCTCATAATTTTTGCATCATCAGCAAACATCGAGAGGAATGAGTCTATACCCTCTGGAAGATCGTTCACATATATTAGAAACAGGATGGGTCCAAGTACTGAGCCCTGTGGGACTCCGCTGGTGACATCTCGCCACTCTGATGTCTTCCCCCTCACCGTTACTCGCTGTTTCCTGTTGCTTAAGTACTCCCTTATCCACTGGAGCACCTTCCCTTTTACTCCTGCCTGTTGCTCCAACTTTTTTAACAGTCTTTTATGGGGTACTGTGTCGAAGGCTTTTTGGCAATCCAGGAAAATGCAGTCGGCCCACCCTTCTCTTTCCTGCCTAATTTTCATTGCCTGGTCATAAAATTCTATTAACCCTGTGAGGCACGATTTACCATCTCTGAACCCATGTTGGTGGTGCGTTACAAAGTTATTTCCCTCCAGATGCTCTACGAGCCTTTTCCTCACGATCTTCTCCAGCACCTTGCATGGTATACAAGTTAAGGAAACTGGCCTGTAATTCAGTGCCTCTTGCCTGTCACCCTTTTTGTATATTGGGACCACGTTAGCTGTCTTCCAACTTTCTGGTAAGTCTCCTGTTTCCAGTGACCTGTTATACACCATAGAGAGTGGCACACTTACTGCTTCTGCACCTTCCTTTAGTATCCATGGTGAGATTCTATCAGGCCCAACAGCCTTTGTCACATCTAGCTCCAGCAGACACCTTTTGACCTCATCACTGGTGAGGTCAAATTCCTCCAAGGTTTCCAAGGTTGCCGCCTCCTCATTTAGTGCAGGGGCTTCTCCTAGTTCTATTGTGAAGACCTCCTGGAATCTCTTGTTGAGTTCTTCACACACCTCCTTGTCATTCTCTGTGTATCTGTTCTCCCCTTTCCGCAGCTTCATCACTTGTTCCTTCACTGCTGTTTTCCTCCTGATATGGCTGTGGAGCAGCTTTGGTTGGGTCTTGGCTTTACTCGCGATGTCATTTTCAAACTGTCTCTCTGCTTCCCTCCTCACTCTGATGTACTCATTTCTGGCCCTCTGGTACCTCTCCCTGCTCTCTGGTGTTCTGTTATTTCTGTAGTTTCTCCATGTTCTTTTACTCAGTTGTTTCGCTACCTTACATTCCTGGTTGAACCATGGGTTTTTCTGTTGTTTTTCGTTTTTCTCCTTTTGGACGGGGATAAACCTGTCTGCAGCTTCCTGGCACTTTTGGGTGACAATATCCATCATGACCTGCACATTCTTGTCTCTAAGTTCTGTTTCCCATGGTATTCCCATTAGGAAGTTCCTCATCTCGTCATATTTTCCTCTTCGGTAATTCAGTCTTTTCCCCTCCACTCCCATCCTTGGATAGGTTATCCCTACCTCCACCAAGTACTCAAAGGTCAGTACACTGTGGTCACTCATTCCTATGGGGGCTTCAACTTTGACTTCCCTTATTTCTGACTCATTTAGGGTGAATATTAGGTCGAGTCTAGCTGGTTCATCATTGCCTCTCATTCTTGTGGGTTCCTTGACATGCTGGCTCAGAAAATTCCTTGTTGCCACTTCCAAGAGTTTAGCTCGCCACGTATCTGCACCACCATGTGGGTCCCCATTCTCCCAGTCTATCTTTCCATGGTTGAAATCACCCATGATTAGGAGTCTTGAGCCATTCCTGCAGGCAACTGAAGCTGCTCTCTCTATTATATTAATGGTTGCCATGTTGTTCCTATCAAACTCCTGTCTAGGTCTTCTGTCATTTAGGGGAGGGTTGTAAATGACTGTCACTATTATCTTAGGTCCACCCATTGTTATAGTTCCTGTTATGTAATCTCTGAATCCGTCACAGCCCGGAATTTCCATCTCATCAAAACTCCAGTCCTTCCTTATCAGCAGGGCCACTCCTCCACCTCCTCTCCCTTCCCTCTCTTTCCTTACTATATAGTAGTCCTTTGGAAACACAGCATCTGTTATGACTCCTGACAATTTTGTTTCTGTTAGTCCTATTACATCAGGGTTTTCTTCTTGCACCCTTTCTGCCAGTTCACTTGCTTTATTGGTAATCCCATCAATGTTTGAGTACATTACCTTGAAGCTCACTTTCTTATATCCAATTTCACCCACACATTGTGTGTGTGTGTGTGTGTGTGTGTGTGTCTGTCTGTCTGTCTGTCTGTCTGTCTGTCTGTCCGTCCGTCCGTCCGTCCGTCCGTCGTCCGTCCGTCCGTCCGTCCGTCCGTCGTCCGTCCGTCGTCCGTCCGTCGTTCGTCCGTCCGTCCGTCGTTCGTCCGTCCGTCGTTCGTCCGTCCGTCGTTCGTCCGTCCGTCCGTCCGTCCGTCCGTCCGTCCGTCCGTCTCTCTCTCTCGTCCAGTGATTTGCCATTACTTAGATCTTATGTCAACTATAAGAGTCTCATATCAGCTGAACAATATATATTTTATGTCCTAACTCCGCTACATACTTCGTGTCCAAACTATGGTTGGAGAGGTAGTCCACTACGTAAACTCCGGAGTCCACACTAAGCACCGTCGCCCACCATGAGCACCACATCTTGACCATGAGCACCTCTTCACCACAAGCGCCATCTCCACACCACTTACAGGAATGATGGCAGTGTCGAGGTTCCAAGTTTGAGTCCTCCACTGAGGCGAGTCTCTGGTCATAAGGCTTGGCACTTGTGTCTGTGCACCAATTACATCCCCATGGGCTTGCTTAAGAGCCCAACTGTTTCACAAATATCTACCCAAATGTGGAAGAAATATCTTTCTACTTTCATCTGACAAGTGGCAGTGACTCTTACAACCTGTTTACCTGTAGAGATAGATCTTCTACTCCCCCAAGCCCGGCCCTGGGGACCAAATTGTCTTGTGATATCTTCTAGCTTAGAGAAGCCCGCTGGCCCACATTCAGCCCGGCTTGAGCCGGCCTGCAGGAGCCGGCCTGCAGGAGCCGGATCTGACTAAAACCAATGCACTTTATTTTTATCAATGTGGAGGTGTACTGCCACGACCAGGGGTCGTAACCTGGGAGTATACCCCCTTGTCTCAGAATGTCTGCATGCGTTACTCTGCCAGTTCATACAGTACGACACTTGTTCCAAAAGCTTTAGATAACCTTACCGAATAATTTGAATTATGTCTGAAACTTCAACAAGCCGGGTAATCAGGATCTGACAAGACGGATTCAGGCTCACACTCACATCACTACAAAAACAGCTGCAATGCTCAGCTGACATTGTTCTTCTAGCTGCATCAATCACGATGGAAATAATGACCAATGCAGAACGTTGCTTCATTCACAGTTGCATGCGCATTCTCAGTAGGTGATAATACACATTCTAGTTTTCGCTAGTCACTCTCATTACCATTTTCCTAACTCGTTTCCCAGCGCACACAACGTTACCATAACGTTATCAACTTAACATATTACAAAACAACGGTGTGGATAGGTTAGGTTATAAAGATCTAATTAACTGCTGATTCTTCCAAACTACACTGAAAAAAACATCAACATCCCTCTTGGTATCGGGCTTCAACTGTTTGAATTTATGTCCTCTTACCGTCAATTTTCTCGAGACAGTGACAATGCAGGAAAATAATGACAAGACTGCCGTGGAGAACCTGATACAATCCCCCGCCACGCTGCCAAACTGTCCCAAGATGGATGTGGAAGCCGGCTCTTAGAATGTATTATTTTCAGGTGCCGCTGGCCCAGAGGCGCCATGTTATTGTGGCGTCACTACCACTACTATCTTGTCCTCTGCTGTTTCCCCACCCACTACTGATACCTGCGCCTCCACCTCACACCCACTACTGATACCAGCGCCTCCACCTCACACCCACTACTGATACCAGCGCCTCCACCTCACACCTGTTCTCTCACTTGCTTATAGTCAATATTGGCTTATTTAATAAGTGCATATGTGACATACTAATTGATTGTGAATATTTTAGCTTACCTTGAAAAGCTTCATAGAAAACACCGACCTCACCTAACCTTCTTAGTATGTTGAGATAAGCATCTTATTGCTTCTTATTTACAATTATTACTTGGGAGTGGAGTGGCTTTTATTACTTAACCTATCCTGATAGGTTAAGTAATAATTGTAAATAAGAAGCAATAAGATGCTTATCTTAACATACTAAGAAGGTTAGGTGAGGTCGGTGTTTTCTATGAAGCTTTTCAAGGTAAACTAAAATATTCACAATCAATTAGTATGTCACATATGCACTTATTAAATAAGCCAATACTGACTAAAAGCAAGTGCAAGAAAGGGTTGCCACTTCACACCCACTACTGATACCTGCGTCTCCACCTCACACCCACACTTTCTCTATTATTTAATTGAATATATATATATATATATATATATATATATATATATATATATATATATATATATATATATATATATATATATAATTACACACGCACACACATGTCAGGGTAACTGGCCTTGTGACAAAACCGGGAAGGAGTTCGACTGGGAACCAATCCTTAACTTCGCCCCTGTAAACAAAGCACTGATCACTATGTGATGACATGATTCCTGAACACGTCATCACCTAACCTATTCAGGACCCTAAGAGTACAACTGGATGTTTCACCACAGTTCGATTCCCCAGCGCTGGCTGCGCAGCAGGTCACTGCCTAGTTTTCCGTAATCCCGGTGAATTTGTAATACCTTGCTTCTTCCGTGTCAGTGTACGCCATCTGAGGTTGTGCACACTATACTGGGTCTGGCAGCCGGTTGTCGTCGCTACACCTGTGTTCCGAGAGTCTTAATGGCCTGTGGATCGAATCGAATTCACAGAGAGGAAATTGGAATTGCCAATAGGAAGCTCTCAAGATGCAGAGCTCTCATAGCTAGCAAGAGTTCTGTTCTTTACAGACACATTAAGTGTTATAGAGACAATACTCTCCACTCAAGACACTCTCCCAGTGCGACAGTAATATTTTAAGAAACCTTATCATTATTGGAAGAGGCTGCAAGAGTAATCACTTTAATGGCATCTTTAACAAAGTTCGAATATCAATATCAATATCTTTCAATTTCCTTGAAAGCACGAGAATGAGAAATAAGCAATGTTGTCAGTGTTGCATTACTATAACAGAGAACTCCGATGTGCTCAACTGGTGGACTTCACAGCCATTATGACCAGGAGCTCCGGCAGCACCTCTGGAACAACGACGTCGCCAACATGTTCTTCACAAAGCGTCTGAGAAGGAACTAAGCAGACTTGAGGAACATTATCCCAGTTATCCTTAAGACGCACGGCACAACACGCTGAATTATTCACACTGAACATGAATTATGCTACACCAGCCATGGTTAGTTTCCAGTGATTCTAACACGAATAATTCATACTGATACTTTGCGCATCATGTAAGACTATCTTCACACGAATTACAGTAATTCTCAGCGGTCAGTTGTTATGGAGGATAAAAGTAAACTGCATAACACATTATAAGTTAGTTTCACTAGACGCAACACATTATTTGTTCTCCGAAGAATGGGGTTTAGTGGCCGGGGAAGCATCCCCCTCTCCCCATCCCCAGCTGCTCAACTCCAGCGACTAAAGACTCTCGTAAGCTTCACCATTCTCTCTTTGTCGAGTGCATACAATGTTAAATTTATTGTATGTAAATAGCTTGATGGTATGAATGACCTGCTGCGGAAGACTCGTCTCCATCTTCACTTCTACTCAAAATCAGTTGTGCATCAGGCTTTCATTGATGCCTGTACAGTCAGCACGGTGGAAGCTGCGGCATACACACCTACACCAAGACATAATACACATTCCCGTCCTTATGACCTGCCGGTATATTCCTGTGATGTTCCTTATAAGTACAGGAAGTACAGGCAGTCCAGGTATGTGGAGACACGGATGGACTACAAAACGAAAACACCGTGGTAGACAGTACTAATGAACACCGTGGTAGAGAGTACTAATGAACACCGTGGTAGAGAGTACTAATGAACACCGTGGTAGAGAGTACTAATGAACACCGTGGTAGAGAGTACTAATGAACACCGTGGTAGAGAGTACTAATGAACACCGTGGTAGACAGTACTAATGAACACCGTGGTAGAGAGTACTAATGAACACCGTGGTAGAGAGTACTAATGAACACCGTGGTAGAGAGTACTAATGAAGAGAGTGTGAGCACAGACCCAGACACACTACCAGACGCAACACACAGGGAAGTTAGTGAGCAACAACAGAACATCCCCTCCTAACATCTATTAGCAAAGAAGCAACACAAAGTGTAGTGGAGATAAACCGTGACAAACATAACATGAACGTGGAACTTGCTGATATTACACACGAGGCGGGTGTAAATATGGCTTTATCAGGAAGAACACATGAAACCTGCACATATAACCACCAAAGAAACTCCATTAACACCTTAAATACTGGAACGTGTCGCTCTGATAACTGCAAATACTTCCACCCCGAAAGTGTGTAGAAATTCGCTAACCAAGAAGGTGGATTTTAACAAACAATGCCCAGATTTTCATATCAAAGAAACAAAGCGAATAAAATCAGAAGAACGCCATGATGAATACAGCAACACCCAGACATACCAGGGGCATTTTTAGTAAGAGAAAGAGAAAAAGAATAGCAAAAAATCTCCAAACTGTTCCGTCAACTCGGTCAGATGCTCAACAGGACACAGATAATGAGGCGCCCCTTCCAGAACCACAGACACTAACACCAAGTACAAGACCCAACACTTCTACAACTACCACAACATCTTTCATATTTGCCAATATACCAGGTATCAACACACACGCAATACAAAATCCACTTTATAACTGGCCTCACATGACGCAAAAGCAATGTTCGCAGCCTTCACTGAAACACAAACTAAGGACTTTTATGACAGTGAAATATGGATACCAGAGTACAATCTTGTCAGATGTGACAGGAAACACAGGCTACAGCGTGGGTCAGCCTCTACATCAAAGACAGGTTCATCTGCACTGAGCTGCTAAACACAACAAATGATATGGTGAAAATGCTGACAACCAATAGAATAGATAATTCTATTATCTATTCTGATAATAGAAGTTCTAAGTGTGGTGATTGTCGTGCATATAAATCCCCTGATGCAAATCATCAACAGTTTAACGACCAACTTATGACAATAGAATACTGCTTAGAAAACCTCACAAACCTTGACCCTTACATCATCTTGCTTGTTGATTTCAACTTACGACATCTAAACTGGAAAAATGTGGCAAATACTATTATAGCAGAGAGAATCCCAGGAAGCAGTCTGCATGAACAGTCACACACACAAATAACCTCTTGAAGATCTGAGGGGGTAGAAATAACCTAAGCTACTCTATCCCTTTGAGATGTATTTTTTCTTGTCTCAATAAACATACTTGAACTTGAACTTGAAGATCTGTGACGCATTTGCTTTAAACCAGCCAATAGTAGAGCCAACTAGGAAAGAAAACACCCTAGACCATCCTAGACAAACAACGATAAGCTGATCAGGGACTTAATGGTTACAACTACTTGTTACTCAAATCACAACCTGATCGAAGTTCAGACGAGCACGGGCAATAGACCTGGGCAGCCAATCTCATATCCTAGAGGAGGAGAATTCAGCTAATTCAATTATAACAACAAACTAATAAACTGGGAACGAACAAACCAACACCTCGCAGAACTGTGCTGAGAAGAACAACTACATAATGCAGATTTCAACCATTGCTTCCAGGTAATAGGCACGGTAGCACTAGGAACATGTCGACGGCATATACCACTGAGAAACACGTAGATGGTATATACCACTGAGAAACACGTAGATGACATATACCACTGAGAAACACGTAGATGGTATATACCACTGAGAAACACGTAGATGGTATATACCACTGAGAAACACGTAGATGGTATATACCACTGAGAAACACGTAGATGACATATACCACTGAGAAACACGTAGATGGTATATACCACTGAGAAACACGTAGATGGTATATACCACTGAGAAACACGTAGATGGTATATACCACTGAGAAACACGTAGATGACATATACCACTGAGAAACACGTAGATGACATATACCACTGAGAAACACGTAGATGACATATACCACTGAGAAACACGTAGATGGCATATACCACTGAGAAACACGTAGATGACATATACCACTGAGAAACACGTAGATGGCATATACCACTGAGAAACACGTAGATGACATATACCACTGAGAAACACGTAGATGGCATATACCACTGAGAAACACGTAGATGACATATACCACTGAGAAACACGTAGATGACATATACCACTGAGAAACACGTAGATGGCATATACCACTGAGAAACACGTAGATGACATATACCACTGAGAAACACGTAGATGGCATATACCACTGAGAAACACGTAGATGGCATATACCAATAAGAAAAAAAGAGAAAAAGATGCAAACTGGGACTCGAACGGCGCTCCCTCTATAGGCAAAGAAAACCAATAGCGGAACACCTCAGACGCTCCACTCTATCCCAACAGCGACGAGGAAGGCTGTGTAGGGGAATTCAAATGATCGAACTGAAGCTGAGAGACTCATGTAAAATTCAAGAGAGGCAAAAGGAGATAAAGGCCATAAGTGAAATAGAGAGGAACCCGAAATACTTGTTCTCGTATGCAAAAAAGGAACAAAAACTGCATCCAGCATTGGTTCCTTTGCGCATGGGTGATGGAACTTCTGTACGATTCTGTCTTCAGTGAACCCCTGACCACACTGAAGAGCGATGATCCAAATTAAGTCTTCATGAATGTGACACCAACATCAAACCACATATCTTTGGTTATGTTATCTGTCTATGGCTACTTTGAAGTAGCCATAGACAGCATACCCATGCACTCTGCACTAGGCCCAGAAACGTGGAATTCTATATTCATCAAGAAAGGCAAAACACAACTATCACAGGCCCTAAACATCTTTTGGAGATGTTTTAGCCAGCCCTGTGGAACACCTCTGGTAACATGGCATCCCTCTGAGGTCTCTTCCCTCGCTGAGGCTCTCCGGGCCCTGCTGCACAGGTACTCCTTTGTCCCCTGGAACACCTTCCTCGTCACCCCTGTCCGTTTCTCTGTTTTGTGCACTAGTCTTGTCGTATCTTAGTCCCCCGGTCATATCATTTGTGACCAGATTGTGAGACAGAATTTGCCGTCACTGACACCCCCACACAGGTGAATTACAAAATATTTTCTCTCCATGGGACACTGACCTGTGGTTCAGTGCCTCCTGTCTGCTTAAATTTGTGTATATTGTATACAATATTGACAATATTTTGTATATTTGTAACATACTGCACAAAGTAGGCGTCCAGTTAGACAGAGGCCTGTAGTTCAGTGCCTCTTGTCTACCTCAGTTTTTGTCTAGTGGCCCTACAACTGTTGTGTGGCCCTACAACTGTTGTGTTCCAGTCATTTGACATATTAGAATAAGTGGCCAGTACAGGGTTTCCGCTCATTCTCTTAGTACCCTATTACTGGCAAGACCCTATCAGGTCGTGATGCCGTAAACACGTCCAGCTCCGGCATGAGACTCTTGCACGTGTATTCACCAAGATATGCTTGATGGGCGCGGCTCCTACACCTGCCTTCTCAACATTCTTAGTTTAATGCAGTAATTCAGTTCCAACATTTTTGTTTATATTTACTTTTAAAATTGTATTAGCATCAACGACTTCGCATAACACATTCCACTTTTTTGACGACTCAAAACACAAAAATAGTTTTTCATAATATCTGAAACAAATTTGTGTCTAGTTTTGACGTATTCCCCTTAATTTGCTGTTCCTAGCTATGAACAAGTTTTTTTTTTCCGGGGGGGGGGGGGGGCTGCTGTGTGTATTCACCTAGTTGTGCTTGCGGGGGTTCAGTTCTGCTCTTTCGGCCCGCCTCTCAACTGTCAATCAACTGTCACTAACTTTCCACCCCTCCCCACATACACACAGGAAGCAGCCTGTAACAGCTGTCTAACTCCCAGGTACCTATTTACTGCTAGGCAACAGGGACATCAGGGTGAAAGAAACTCTGCCCATTTTGTTTCTGCCATTACCGGGGATCGAACCCGGACCCTAGGATTACGAGTCCAGAGCTCTGTCCACTCAGCTATCAGGCCTCTGATGTGTGTGTACTTAGTTATGATTGCGGGGGTTGAGCTCTGGCTCTTTGGTCCCGCCTCTTAACCGTCAATCAGCAGGTGTACAGGTTCCCGAGCCTACTGGGCTCTATCAAATCTACATTTGAAACTGTGTATGGAGTCAGCCTCCACCACATCACTTCCTAATGCATTCCATTTACTAACTACTCTGACACTGAAAAAATTCTTTCTAACGTCTCTGTGGCTCATTTGGGCTTCCATCTGTGTCCCCTTGTGCGTGTACCACCCGTGTTAAATAATCCATCCGGTCAATTCCCCTGAAAATCTTGCATGTGGTGATCATGTCTCCCCGAACTCTTTTTTTTTTTTTCAAGCGACGTGAGGTGCAGTTCCCTCAGCCTTTCCTCGTAACTCATGCCTCTTAGTTCTGGGACTAGCCTAGTGGCAGACCTCTGAACCAGCAATCACACGATCACACACATCGTGTGTGATGATCGTGTGATCACATCATCACATCACAGGAGATGTGATGTGTTAAACACACACACGTCTCCTTTCTATTGTGTGTGTGTTTAAAGGAGAGAATAGAGGTGAGAGAAAAGAGGAGATAGGAGAGGGGGAACTGGTTAGTGGGAGGGGGAAGACCGGTGTTAGGATGGGGGTGGGGGGGGGGGGTGTCCGATGTTAGAATATGTGAGACTATAACCCATCAATTGATCCTGGGCGGTGGTGACACACACCGATACCCACCAGAGTAGCTAGTGGTCCAAGCCCAGGATGATGCTCACTTCATGCAGGTCGGCGTTCAATCCCCGACCGTCCAAGTGGTTGGGAACCATTCCTCCCCAAGTCCCATCCCAAATCCTTATCCTAACCCCTTCCCAATGCTATATAGTCGTAATGGCTTGGCACTTTCCCCTGATAATTCCCTCCCTCCCTCCCAAGACCCACACTGCCTCGACCCACGCCCATGGGCGCCCACAACGCCCACTTCCCATCCAGGAATACCGGTTTGCTTGTTTTTGTTGTTTCAATGTAACTACTCAGAACGAAGTGTCCATATAGCATGGGCTATGGTGAGCCCGTAAACCGGTTTGCTCCTCGTGGGTACTGAGAGTGTCACGGAATCCGTCCTTAGTGACGGCCGTGAGTGATAGGTCGACAGACGAACTGAACTGGTCTCAGTCTCATGACTTACGTTGTGGTGACAGGGTAAAGCAGTTCTCAAATGACAATGTCACATGAAACCAGGAGGCATGGCAGGATGTGCAGAATACCCCCGTTGAAGAGCAGAGGTGCAACAGGTACTCTGAGAGAGAACTATCAACATCAGAGGCCCGAGACTGTTCAACACGCTTCCACTACACATAAGGGGCATAACTGGCCGACCCCTCACAGTGTTCAAGAGAGAACTATCAACATCAGAGGCCCGAGACTGTTCAACACGCTTCCACTACACATAAGGGGCATAACTGGCCGACCCCCTCACAGTGTTCAAGAGAGAACATGACAAACACCTCCAAAGAATGAATGATCAACCAGGCTGTGATTCATTCGTGATTCACACACACACACACACACACTCACATACACGCAAGCACTCGCCCGTGCACATGCAAACACTTGCACTCATGCGCACACTTAAGTGGGCCAAGCATTCTCACACACGCCTACACATAAACAAATCGTCTTTGTTCAGCTTTCACAACTTTCTCATCTGAAGCATAACATCTCGTCATAATGGAAGCATAACATCATCATAATGGAAGCATAACATCATCATAATGGAAGCATAACATCTCGTCATAATGGAAACATAACATCATCATAATGGAAGCATAACATCTTTAAAGAAGAACATTCTGTTCAGGAACACTATAGAACACGTGACACATCTTAACCATTGTGCTTTATTTGCCTGTTACATTTTATTAATTATTACAAAACGAGGCAAATTTGTTCACACTTCTGAACATAACAAACAGGCGTATACTCCATTAACTTCCTTTAAAAATGCATAATTATTAAATATAATTAAATCAACTCTTAAAGCCGCAGCTGTTTATACCGGACAATTTTATAAACATTTAATCCGCTTTTTATTGTTGTTTGTTTAACTCGAAAAAACAGGTGGGCTGGGCTGATTTGTTAAGTTGGTAATACAGTCACTTGTGAGGAAACAGGAGAACTAATGATATACACTATACATACAGGACATACACTATACATACATGACATACACTATACATACATGACATACACTATACATACATGACATACACTATACATACATGACATACACTATACATACATGACATACACTATACATGACATACACTATACATGACATACACTATACATACATGACATACACTATACATACATGACATACACTATACATACATGACATACACTATACATACATGACATACACTATACATACATGACATACACTATACATGACATACACTATACATACATGACATACACTATACATACATGACATGCACTATACATACAGGACATACACTATACATACAGGACATACACTATACATACATGACATGCACTATACATACAGGACATACACTATACATACAAGACATACACTATACATACATGACATACACTATACATACAGGACATACACTATACATGACATACACTATACATACATGACATACACGATACATGACATACACTATACATACATGACATACACTATACATACAGGACATACACTATACATACATGACATACACTATACATAAATACATAAATGACATACACTATACATACATGACATACACTATACATGACATACACTATACATACATGACATACACTATACATACATGACATACACTATACATACAGGACATACACTATACATACAGGACATACACTATACATAAATACATAAATGACATACACTATACATACATGACATACACTATACATACATGGCATACACTATACATGACATACACTATACATACATGACATACACTATACATAAATGACATACACTATACATACAGGACATACACTATACATACAGGACATACACTATACATAAATGACATACACTATACATACATGACATACACTATACATGACAT
>NC_091170.1:43740940-43755940 GCF_040958095.1 Procambarus clarkii | reverse complement strand
CCCGTCAGTGTTCACACCGGGTACTGTGACCCGTCAGTGTTCACGCCGGGTACTGTGACCCGTCAGTGTTCACACCGGGTACTGTGACCCGTCAGTGTTCACACCGGGTACTGTGACCCGTCAGTGTTCACGCCGGGTACTGTGACCCCTGAGTGTTCATACCGGGCACTGTGACCCCTGAGTGTTCACACCGGGTACTGTGACCCCTGAGTGTTCACGCCGGGTACTGTGACCCCTGAGTGTTCACGCCGGGTACTGTGACCCCTGAGTGTTCACACCGGGTACTGTGACCCCTGAGTGTTCACGCCGGGTACTGTGACCCGTCAGTGTTCACGCCGGGTACTGTGACCCCTGAGTGTTCACACCGGGTACTGTGACCCGTCAGTGTTCACACCGGGTACTGTGACCCATCAGTGTTCACACCGGGTACTGTGACCCGTCAGTGTTCACACCGGGTACTGTGACCCGTCAGTGTTCACGCCGGGTACTGTGACCCCTGAGTGTTCATACCGGGTACTGTGACCCCTGAGTGTTCACACCGGGTACTGTGACCCCTGAGTGTTCACGCCGGGTACTGTGACCCCTGAGTGTTCACACCGGGTACTGTGACCCCTGAGTGTTCACGCCGGGTACTGTGACCCGTCAGTGTTCACGCCGGGTACTGTGACCCCTGAGTGTTCACACCGGGTACTGTGACCCGTCAGTGTTCACACCGGGTACTGTGACCCGTCAGTGTTCACACCGGGTGCTGTGACCCCTGAGTGTTCACACCGGGTACTGTGACCCCCTGAGTGTTCACACCGGGTACTGTGACCCCTGAGTGTTCACACCGGGTACTGTGACCCGTCAGTGTTCACACTGGGTACTGTGACCCGTGAGTGTTCACACCGGGTACTGTGACCCGTCAGTGTTCACGCCGGGTACTGTGACCCCTGAGTGTTCACACCGGGTACTGTGACCCGTCAGTGTTCACGCCGGGTACTGTGACCCGTGAGTGTTCACACCGGGTACTGTGACCCGTGAGTGTTCACACCGGGTACTGTGACCCGTCAGTGTTCACACCGGGTACTGTGACCCGTCAGTGTTCACGCCGGGTACTGTGACCCCTGAGTGTTCATACCGGGTACTGTGACCCCTGAGTGTTCACACCGGGTACTGTGACCCGTCAGTGTTCACACCGGGTACTGTGACCCCTGAGTGTTCACACCGGGTACTGTGACCCCTGAGTGTTCACACCGGGTACTGTGACCCCTGAGTGTTCACACCGGGTACTGTGACCCCTGAGTGTTCACACCGGGTACTGTGACCCCTGAGTGTTCACGCCGGGTACTGTGACCCGTCAGTGTTCACGCCGGGTACTGTGACCCCTGAGTGTTCACACCGGGTACTGTGTGACCCGTCAGTGTTCACACCGGGTACTGTAAACCCTGAGTGTTCACACCGGGTACTGTGACCCGTCAGTGTTCACGCCGGGTACTGTGACCCCTGAGTGTTCACACCGGGTACTGTGACCCCTGAGTGTTCACACCGGGTACTGTGACCCGTCAGTGCTCACACCGGGTACTGTGACCCGTCAGTGCTCACACCGTGTACTGTGACCCGTCAGTGCTCACACCGGGTACTGTGACCCGTCAGTGCTCACACCGTGTACTGTGACCCGTCAGTGCTCACGCCGGGTACTGTGACCCGTCAGTGCTCACGCCGGGTACTGTGACCCGTCAGTGTTCACGCCGGGTACTGTGACCCGTCAGTGTTCACGCCGGGTACTATGACCCGTCAGTGTTCACACCGGGTACTGTGACCCGTGAGTGTTCACACCGGGTAATGTGACCCGTCAGTGCTCACACCGGGTACTGTGACCCGTCAGTGCTCACGCCGGGTACTGTGACCCGTCAGTGCTCACGCCGGGTACTGTGACCCGTCAGTGTTCACGCCGGGTACTGTGACCCGTCAGTGTTCACGCCGGGTACTGTGACCCGTCAGTGTTCACGCCGGGTACTGTGACCCGTCAGTGTTCACGCCGGGTACTGTGACCCGTCAGTGTTCACGCCGGGTACTGTGACCCGTCAGTGTTCACGCCGGGTAATGTGACCCGTCAGTGTTCACGCCGGGTACTGTGACCCGTCAGTGTTCACGCCGGGTACTGTGACCCGTCAGTGTTCACGCCGGGTACTGTGACCCGTCAGTGCTCACACCGGGTACTGTGACCCGTCAGTGTTTACACCGGGTACTGTGACCCGTCAGTGTTCACACCGGGTACTGTGACCCGTCAGTGTTCACACCGGGTACTGTGACCCGTCAGTGCTCACACCGGGTACTGTGACCCGTCAGTGCTCACACCGGGTACTGTGACCCGTCAGTGTTCACGCCGGGTACTGTGACCCGTCAGTGTTCACGCCGGGTACTGTGACCCGTCAGTGTTCACACCGGGTACTGTGACCCGTCAGTGTTCACACCGGGTACTGTGACCCGTCAGTGTTCACACCGGGTACTGTGACCCGTCAGTGTTCACACCGGGTACTGTGACCCGTCAGTGTTCACACCGGGTACTGTGACCCGTGAGTGTTCACACCGGGTACTGTGACCCGTCAGTGTTCACACCGGGTACTGTGACCCGTCAGTGTTCACACCGGGTACTGTGACCCGTCAGTGTTCACACCGGGTACTGTGACCCGTCAGTGTTCACACCGGGTACTGTGACCCGTGAGTGTTCACACCGGGTACTGTGACCCGTCAGTGTTCACACCGGGTACTGTGACCCGTCAGTGTTCACACCGGGTACTGTGACCCGTCAGTGTTCACACCGGGTACTGTGACCCGTCAGTGTTCACACCGGGTACTGTGACCCGTGAGTGTTCACACCGGGTACTGTGACCCGTCAGTGTTCACGCCGGGTACTGTGACCCGTGAGTGTTCACACCGGGTACTGTGACCCGTCAGTGTTCACGCCGGGTACTGTGACCCGTCAGTGTTCACACCGGGTACTGTGACCCGTGTGTTCACACCGGGTACTGTGACCCGTCAGTGCTCACACCGGGTACTGTGACCCGTCAGTGTTCACGCCGGGTACTGTGACCCGTGAGTGTTCACACCGGGTACTGTGACCCGTCAGTGCTCACATCGGGTACTGTGACCCGTCAGTGTTCACGCCGGGTACTGTGACCCGTGAGTGTTCACACCGGGTACTGTGACCCGTCAGTGTTCACACCGGGTACTGATGATGTACAATAGACCACAGCGGCTCGAAAAATTGACGTTATGTTCCGTTTTCTGTTCGTGGGTCCTCTGTTAGGTTAGGTTCGGGCACTCAAATAACCAGATTGGGGACGCTGGGAACTGAAAAACTTCTTAAATGATGAATAATAATTTATCTCAAGAAAAATCGTGTACGTTTGGTTTAAACAGGAAATAGCTTGGCAAACAGCTTGGCAAACAGCTTGGCAAACAACTTGGCAAACAACTTGGCAAACTATTGGAGAGAGTAACACCGGATTCATTTTTTGCTCTTCTGATAGTAAACTTTCTACACAAACAATGGGTTCAGCTTAGGGCCCATCTTAGACTAATGTTGTCTTATGTAACTACGACAAGTCTTGGACGGACACTTAACCAATACATGGCGGTTCCTATAAGCAATTTCCCTATCAGAGTAGTTGTCTAATGATTCTCAAAGGTCGTTATTAATTGAACCATTAGAAATGGATCCAAAGTGTATAACCATAACTAATATTCATGTCAAACAGCTTTGTAATTTGTACTAAAGCAGATTCAATCATTTTTAAAATGCTTTTACAATCTGTAAGAGGTCATCTTCGCGGCCCACGCACCCCTTCCTCCCCTCTCTATGACGGGGCAACTGTTACTACTGTCCACTGTGGCTAACTTCCTCACTTAACCCTCGCTGAGATCCATCCCATATGTTATATATCAGCCCGTCCTCCAAAAATGTAACAGCACAAGTAAGTGCAATTATGTACTTTTCATAGCAGTGAGGAATTGTACTTATTTTCACTTAGTATTAAACCATACTGTCAAATATATTGTGAATATTTGAGTTTACCTGAAAAGCTGAATAGAAAACCACAACCTAACCTAACCTTCTTAGTGTTTGAAGATAAGCATTTTGTTGCTTCTTAATTATAATTAGTACTTAACCTATAGCTATATTGATATTACAGTTTTATAAAACTAATAAAACAAAACTAAAATATATCAATAAATTTTAAAGTAACTCAGGATATTTACAAATTTTGTATAAAATCTCTATTGTTTAATAAAACTGAAAAAGAAATTCTTGATATTTAAAACTTGTGTATAGCGAATTGAACTTGAAAACTTCATCCTAAAATTCTGAGTGTCTTAACAGAAAACGAGGAGAATAAATGGGGAGGTAAATGTAACAGCCCCATAAGTGCAATTATGTACTATGTATGACAATAAGGAAATGTACTTATTACTCTTAGTATTAAACCGTACTGTCAATTAGGAGGATGGGTTGTATATATACACATGAGGAATAATGGCTGGTCTTGTATTGTTTTATTGATGGAGACAGTGAGTAGTGAAGATGGTTACTATGGTGATGGGAGGTAGGGAAGGTGGTGAAGGGTAGGGAAGGTAGGGAAGGGAAGGTGGTGAAGGGAAGGGAAGGTGGTGAAGGGAAGGGAAGGTGGTAAAGGTGAGTGTCCTAGAATATATGCAGGTGTGTGTAATTACCTAAGTGTAGTTACAGGATGAGAGCTACGCTCGTGGTGTCCCGTCTTCCCAGCACTCTTTGTCATATAACGCTTTGAAACTACTGACGGTCTTGGCCTCCACCACCTTCTCACCTAACTTGTTAAAACCGTCTACCACTGTTTGCGAAAGTGAATTTTCTTATATTTCTTCGGCATCTGTGTTTAGCTAGTTTAAATCTATGACCTCTTGTTCTTGAAGTTCCAGGTCTCAGGAAATGTTCCCTATCGATTTTATCAATTCCTGTTACTATTTTGTATGTAGTGATCATATCACCTCTTTTTCTTGTCTTCTAGTTTTGGCATATTTGTGTGTGTGTGTGCTGACTCACTCGTGTGTGCACTTTAAGGGAGTCTGACTGGCATGGTAAACGAGTGTGTATTTAAGCAATCAGGACGTGTAGGGACGGCATTAGTTAATGAGGAGTGTGTGTGTGTGTGTGTGTGTGTGTGTGTGTGTGTGTGTGTGTGTGTGTGTGTGTGTGTGTGTGTGTGTGTGTGTGTCTGTGTGTGTACGTACTCACCTATTTGTGCTTGCGGGGGATGAGCTCTGGCTCTTTGGTCCCGCCTCTCAACTGTCAATCAACAGGTGTACAGGTTCCTGAGCCTACTGGGCTCTATCATATCTACATTTGAAACTGTGTATGGAGTCAGCCTCCACCACATCACTGCCTAATGCATTCCACCTGTTAACTACTCTGACACTGAAAAGGTTCTTTCTAACGTCCCTGTGGTTCATTTGGGTACTCGTTTCCACCTGTAACCCCTTGTTCGCGTACCACACGTGTTATACAATTTATCCCAATCTACCCATTCAATTCCCCTGAGAATTTTGTAGGTAGTGATCATGTCTCCCTTACTCTTCTGTCTTCAAGTGTCGTGTGATGAATTTTCCGCAGCCTTTCCTCATAATTCATGTCTCTTAGTTCTGGGACTGGCTTAGTGGCATACCTGCTTGATGGGATTCTGGGAGTTCTTCTACTCCCCAAGCCCGACCCGAGGCCAGGCTTGACGTGTGAGAGTTTGGTCCACTAGGCTGTTGCTTGGAGCGGCCCGCAGGCCCACATATCCCCACAGCCTGGTTGATCCGGCACTCCTTGGAGGAAACAATCTAATTTCCTCTTGAAGATGTCCATGGTTGTTCCGGCAATATTTCTTATGCTCGCTGTGAGGATGTTGAACAGCCGCGGACCTCTGATGTTTATACAGTGTTCTCTGATTGTGCCTATGGCACCTCTGCTCTTCACTGGTTCTGTTCTACATTTTCTTCCATATCGTTCACTCAAGTATGTTGTTATTTTACTGTGTAGATTTGGGACCTGTCCCTCCAGTATTTTCCATGTGTATATTATTTGGTATCTCTCTCGTTTCCTTTCTAGGGAGTATTTGGAGAGCTTTGAGACGATCCCAATAATTTAGGAGCTTTATCGCGTCTATGCGTGCCGTATATGTTCTCTGAATTCCCTCTATTTCAGCAATCTCTCCTGCTCTGAAGGGGGAAGTGAGTACTGAGCAGTACTCAAGACGGGACAACACAAGTGACTTGAAGAGTACAACCATTGTGATGGGATCCCTGGATTTGAAAGTTCTCGTAATCCATCCTATCATCATCCTAACAATCCACCTACCTACCTCTGTACTTTTTCAAGCTTCGTCTTGTGCTTAACAGGATTGTGCTTAACCGCATACTCCAGGATTGGTCTGACATATGTGGTATACAGGGTTCTGAACGATTCCTTACATAGGTTCCTGAAGGCTGTTCTGATGTTGGCCAGCCTCGCGTATGCTGCAGATGTAATTACTTTTATTTGGGCTTCAGGAGACAGGTTTGGTGTGATATCAACTCCTAGATCTTTTTCTGTCTGTTTCATGAAGTACTTCATCTCCTATTCTGTATCCTGTGTCTGGCCTCCTGTTTCGACCACCGAGTTTCATTACTTTGCATTTACTCGGGGTTGAACTTTAGCAGCCATTTGTTGCACCATTCATTCAGTCTGTCTAGGTCATCTTGTAGCCTCTTACTATCATCTTCTGTTTTAATCCTCCTCATAATTTTTGCATCATCAGCAAACAATCAGAGGAACGATTCTATATCCTCTGGGAGATCGTTTACATATATCAGAAACAGTAAAGGTCCAAGGACTGAACCCTGCGGGACTCCACTGGTGACGTCACGCCAATCTGAGACCTCACCCCTCACAGTGACTCGTTGTCTTCTGTTGCTTAGGTACTCCCTTATCCAATGAAGTACCTTCCCTTTCACTCCTGCCTGCATCTCCAGCTTTTTCACTAGTCTCTTGTGTGGTACTGTATCAAAGGCTTTCTGGCAATCCAAAAATAAGCAGTCTGCCCACCCTTCTCTTTCTTGCCTGATTTTTGTTGCCTGGTCGTAGAATTCAATTAATCCTGTGAGGCAGGACTTGCCATCCCTGAACCCATGTTGATGCTGTGTTACAAAGTTCTTTCGCTCCAGATGTTCCACTAGCTTTTTTCGCACAATTTTCTCCATCAGCTTGCATGGTATGCAAGTTAGGGACACTGGTCTGTAGTTCAGTGCCTCCTGTCTGTCCCCCTTCTTGTATATCGGGATTACATTAGCCGCTTTCCAAATTCTTGGCAGTTCCCCTGTTGCCAGTGATTCGTTATTCACTATGGAGAGTGGCAGGCACAGTGCTTCTGCTCCTTCCTTCAGTATCCAAGAGGAGATTCCATCTGGGCCTATAGCCTTTGTCACATCCAACTCTAGTAAAAGCTTCCTTACTTCCCCGCTGGTAATCTCAAACTCTTCTAGTGGATCACGGTTAATTACTCCCTCTCTTATCTCTGGAGCTTCTCCTTGATCTAAGGTGAAGACCTCCTGGAATTTCTTATTCAGTTTCTCACACACTTCCTTGTCGTTTGTAGTGAATTCGTGTGTCCCTATCCCTAATTTCATTACCTGCTCCTTTACCATTGTTTTTCTCCTGATGTGGCTGTGCAGCAATTCAGGTTGAGTCTTTGTTTTGCTTGCGATGTCATTTTTGTATTGCCCTTCTGCCTCTCTTCTGTGTGTGTGTGTGTGTGTGTGTGTGTGTGTGTGTGTGTGTGTATGTGTATGTGTGTGTGTATGTGTGTGTGTGTGTGTGTGTGTGTGTGTGTGTGTGTGTGTGTGTGTGTGTGTGTGTGTGTGTGTGTGTGTGTGTGTGGTGTGTTCCCAACCTCCGTGTTGTTGGGCAAAATGACCTGGTTGTAACTGCGAGCCAGGAGTTCCTAAACGTCTTGAGTACTATAACATTGATATCAATGTTATAAACATTGATATATATATATACAGCATGTTATCACTGCAGTAACCTGGTGCCCCGGGGCCCAAACACCGTTGATGCTAACCTCACTTGAAGCTATTTTGCCTGCTTGGGAGCTGCTCGCAGAGTTAACCAGAGACTGGTGCTGGGCCGTCACTAAATATTGGGGAAGGTGTGGCTTTAGCCTGTGGTATAAAATTAACGCCTAATCCGCTCGTAAAGGTCATTGTTGCAGTTCTTGCGCCGTCTGAGGCCCTGGGCTAAGATTCACGAACCTGTTACGCAAGCACTTACGACCCTGTACATCTTTTCTCAATCTTTGGCGGCTTTGTTTACAATTATTAAACAGTTAATGAGCTCCGAAGCACCAGGAAGCTGTTTATAACAATAACAACAGTTGATTGGGAAGTTTTCATGCTTGTAAAGTGTTTAATAAATGTAACCAAAGCCGTTAAAGATTGAGGAAACATGTACACGTTCGTAAGTACTTGCGTAACTGCTTCGTGAATCTGGCCCCGGGCTCGGGGTGGGAAATGTGTCGACTCAAGTTTTCAGTCAGTTGTCTCGGTCAAGGTGTAACACTAATATTTCTTACCACATGCTTCAAAAAAGTAATTTATAAACACTTAAGACCCAGTCACTTGGGCTGGACGGTAGAACGACGGTCTCGCTTCATGCAGGTCGGCGTTCAATATCCGACCGTCGACAAGTGGTTGGGCACAATTCCTCCCCCCCCCCCACCGTCCCATCCCAAATTCTTATCCTGACCCCTTCCAGTACTATATAGTCATAATGGCTTAGAGCTTTCTCCTGATAATTACCCTTCCCACAGACACCAGGCTTAGCGCTTTCTACTGATAATTATTCTACCCACAGCCCCCAGGCTTAGCGCTTTCTCCTGATAATTACCCTACCCACAGCCCCCAGGCTTAGCGCTTTCTCCTGATAATTACCCTACCCACATACCCCAGGCTTAGCGCTTTCTCCTGATAATTACCCTACCCACAGACCAGAGAACATATACGGCACGCATAGACGCGATAAAGCACCTAAATTATTAGAAACACTAGAAAGAAGACGAGAGAGATACCAAATAATATACACGTGGAAAATACTGGAGGGCCAGGTCCCAAATCTACACAGTAAAATAACAACGTACTGGAGTGAACGATATGGAAGAAAATGCAGAATAGAACCAGTGAAGAGCAGAGGTGCCATAGGCACAATCAGAGAACACTGTATAAACATCAGAGGTCCGCGGTTGTTCAACGTCCTCCCAGCGACTATAAGAAATATTGCCGGAACAACCGTGGACATCTTCAAGAGGAAACTGGACTGTTTTCTAAGAGAAGTTCCGGATCAGCCTGGCTGTGGTGGGTATGTGGGCCTGCGGGCCGCTCCAAGTTGAGTACAACTAGTTGTACTCAACTTGGAGTTGTACACCTAGGTGAGTACAACTAGTTGTACTCACCTAGTTGTGCTTGCGGGGGTTGAGCTCTGGCTCTTTGGTCCCGCCTCTCAACTGTCAATCAACAGGTGTACAGGTTCCTGAGCCTATTGGGCTCTATCATATCTACACTTGAAACTGTGTATGGAGTCAGCCTCCACCACATCACTTCCTAATGCATTCCATTTGTCAACCACTCTGACACTAAGAAAGTTCTTTCTAATATCTCTGTAACTCATTTGGGCACTCAGTTTCCACCTGTGTCCCCTAGTGCGTGTGCCCCTTGTGTTAAACCACCTGTCTTTATCAACCCTGTCAATTCCCTTGAGGATCTTGAATGTGGTGATCATTTTGTGTTTGTCTGTGTGTGTCCTATGCTTATTGCCTATGTCCTATTGAAGTAAAATACACAGAAAGGGATGAGGTAACTCACGCTCTTCTCACCCCGTTCAGTACAACGTGTTCATACATATATAGACACACATCACAAACAATAAACATATTACTAAACATTCTGAGTGATAAACATATACATTTCTTCCTGTACACAAGTAGTATGGTATTGTACAGTGACAGTATTCACCTAGTTGTGCTTGTGGGGGGGTTGAGCTCTGCTCTTTCGGCCCGCCTCTCAACTGTCAATCGATCAACTGTTACTAACTACTAACTAATCCCCCCCCCCCACACACACCCACCTACCCAGGAAGCAGCACATAACAGCTGTCTAACTCCCAGGTACCTATTTACTGCTAGGTAACAGGGGCATCAGGGTGAAAGAAACTCTGCCCATAGTTTCTCGCCGGCGCCGGGAATCGAACCCCGGATCACAGGATTACGTATCCAGCGTGCTGTCCACTCAGCCACCAGTTTTATGTACCTAAAAACATAAATAGTGTAGATGGATTCGTAGAGACTTGGTGTAATGGTGTAGTGGTGTCGGGGAGAGTAGACGGTGCTGGGGGTTCGTGCCCCGTCACCCTGGCCCCTCACACTGCTCACTCTAGTAGGCTCTACTAGAGCCCCGTCACCCTCGCCCCTCACACTGCTCACTCTAGTAGGCTCTACTAGAGCCCCGTCACCCTGGCCCCTCACACTGCTCACTCTTGTAGGCTCTACTAGTGCCCCGTCACCCTGGCCCCTCACACTGCTCACTCTTGTAGGCTCTACTAGTGCCCCGTCACCCTCGCCCCTCACACTGCTCACTCTTGTAGGCTCTACTAGAGCTCCGTCACCCTCGCCCCTCACACTGCTCACTCTAGTAGGCTCTACTAGAGCCCCGTCACCCTCGCCCCTCACACTGCTCACTCTAGTAGGCTCTACAAGAGCCCCGTCACCCTGGCTCCTCACACTGCTCACTCTAGTAGGCTCTACTAGAGCCCCGTCACCCTCGCCCCTCACACTGCTCACTCTAGTAGGCTCTACTAGGGCTCCGTCACCCTCGCCCCTCACACTGCTCACTCTAGTAGGCTCTACTAGAGCCCCGTCACCCTCGCCCCTCACACTGCTCACTCTAGTAGGCTCTACTAGAGCCCCGTCACCCTGGCTCCTCACACTGCTCACTCTAGTAGGCTCTACTAGAGCCCCGTCACCCTCGCCCCTCACACTGCTCACTCTAGTAGGCTCTACTAGGGCTCCGTCACCCTCGCCCCTCACACTGCTCACTCTAGTAGGCTCTACTAGAGCCCCGTCACCCTCGCCCCTCACACTGCTCACTCTAGTAGGCTCTACTAGAGCCCCGTCACCCTCGCCCCTCACACTGCTCACTCTAGTAGGCTCTACTAGAGCCCCGTCACCCTCGCCCCTCACACTGCTCACTCTAGTAGGCTCTACTAGAGCCCCGTCACCCTCGCCCCTCACACTGCTCACTCTTGTAGGCTCTACTAGAGCTCTCCTGGTGCTGGTGTTCACATTAACCACAGTCACGGCCACAGTCCCCTCCTAACACCTCACATTAATATAACTTATAATAAAACTTTGGCATACTGCGATTTAAACTTAAGCAGGAAATGTTTGTGGGTAAATTTGACGATGGTACGAGTGCGTGCGTGCGTGCGTGCGTGTGTGTGTGTGTGTGTGTGTGTGTGTGTGTGTGTGTGTGTGTGTGTGTGTGTGTGTGTTTGTGTGTGTCTGTGTACTCACCTAGTTGTGCTTGCGGGGACTGAGCTCTGCTCTTTGGTCCCGCCTCTCAACTATCAATCAACTGGTGTACAGGTTCCTGAGCCTACTGGGCTCTATCATATCTACACTTGAAACTGAGTATGGAGTCAGCCTCCACCACATCACTGCCTAATGCATTCCATCTGTTAACTACTCTGACACTGAAAAAAGTTCTTTCTAACATGTCTGTGGCTCATTTGGGCACTAACATCTTTCACTGTTATCAAGTGTCCTGTTATTTCTATAGTTTCAGGGTGTGTGCGTGCGTATTTTACTATTTACTATTTGTGCCTTTAGGATCGAGCAGTTAGCTCTTGGACCCCGTCTTCTAATCATCCGTTGTCTAATGTACTGCCTCCTGACCTAATTTATAATTTATAATTTATAATTTATGACCTAATGTACTGACTCCTAACCTAACCTAACCTAACCTAATGTACTGACTCCTAACCTAACCTAACCTAACCTAACCTAATGTACTGACTCCTAACCTAACCTAACCTAACCTAATGTACTGACTCCTAACCTAACCTAACCTAATTTTCCTCTATCTACTACATATTCTCCCTCTCTCACACAGGCCAGCCTCCTGTTGTGGTGGTACTTATAGTAACGATGACCACCATAGTACATATACCGACGTACTAAGCAATTAGAACGTAGAAATCGGTACTATTGAATTTGGACAAACTGGTAAACTAGTTTCTACTTATGTTGCAAAGACAAACTAACCGAACATTCCTAGGCCTAATACACGATATCTGAGGCCTAATATCGTACATGTGTGTGCTATATTAGGCCTAGGAATATTTAAGTTTTTTTTTTTTGCTTCATTTTTTTCCGACTCTATAACGTGAATTGTACAAATTTCTTCTATTTAACTGCTTAGTACGTCAATCTTTGTACTATGGTTCTCACATAGTTACAAAAAGTACTATCTAAACATAATTGTTTGCGCGCGCGCGCACGCGCACACACACACACACACACACACACACACACACACACACACACACACCCAGGATGTAGCCCGTACTTGCTATCAAACTCTCAGATACTTATTTACTGCTGGGGTGAACAGATGCGTCAGGTGAAAGAATATCTGCCCATTTGTTTCTGCCTCAGGCTGTGAAATGGGAAAATAATTGTAATACATTTGTTCCGCAAGGAGCGTCCTCAGAATCCGACAGACGAGCATTTTATAAAGCAACATGACCGCCACACCCAAGGCAGTGGAGACGGGCTCACCATAGACCGTGCTACTTGGAACTTTTTGTTCCAGTTAGCGAATCAAACAACAACAACAGGCAGTGGAGCACTACACATACTAGAGAGCCGGTCGGCCGAGCGGACAGCACACTGGCCTTGTGATCCTGTGGTCCTGGGTTCGATCCCGGGCGCCGGAGAGAAACAATGGGCAGCGTTTCTTTCACCCTATGCCCCTGTTACCTAGCAGTAAAATAGGTACCTCGGTGTTAGTCAGCGGTCACGGGCTGCTTCCTGGGGGGTGGGGGGGTGGAGACCTGGTCGAGGACCGGGGGGGGGGGTGGAGACCTGGTCGAGGACCGGGCCGAGGGGACACTAAAAAGCCCCGAAATCATCTAAAGATAACCTCAAGATACCACAATACTACCACAACACCCTCCTAATGATCTTAAGGTGCCAGACATTAACATACCGTGACCTGCAGAAGTCTTGCAAGTAACACGAAACACGCGTTGCTTGGGCCCCATCCATCAATCTTGGTAATGAGACGCTTAACGCGTTGGTGACACGCAACGCCACCTGGTGAGGCCACAGCCAACTATCACAGTAAACAACGCCATCTAGTGAGGTCACAGCCAACTATCACAGTAAACAACGCCATCTAGTGAGGTCACAGCCAACTATCACAGTAAACAACGCCACCTGGTGAGGCCACAGCCAACTATCACAGTAAACAACGCCACCTGGTGAGGTCACAGCCAACTATTACAGTAAACAACGCCACCTGGTGAGGTCACAGCCAACTATCACAGTAAACAACGCCACCTGGTGAGGCCACAGCCAACTATCACAGTAAACAACGCCATCTAGTGAGGTCACAGCCAACTATCACTGTAAACAACGCCACCTGGTGAGGCCACAGCCAACTATCACAGTAAACAACGCCATCTAGTGAGGTCACAGCCAACTATCACTGTAAACAACGCCACCTGGTGAGGCCACAGCCAACTATCACAGTAAACAACGCCATCTAGTGAGGCCACAGCCAACTATCACAGTAAACAACGCCATCTAGTGAGGTCACAGCCAACTATCACTGTAAACAACGCCACCTGGTGAGGCCACAGCCAACTATCACAGTAAACAACGCCATCTAGTGAGGTCACAGCCAACTATCACTGTAAACAACGCCAGCTGGTGAGGCCACAGCCAACTATCACAGTAAACAACGCCACCTGGTGAGGCCACAGCCAACTATCACAGTAAACAACGCCACCTGGTGAGGCCACAGCCAACTATCACAGTAAACAACGCCACCTGGTGAGGTCACAGCCAACTATCACTGTAAACAACGCCAGCTGGTGAGGCCACAGCCAACTATCACAGTAAACAACGCCACCTGGTGAGGCCACAGCCAACTATCACAGTAAACAACGCCATCTAGTGAGACCACAGCCAACTATCACAGTAAACAACGCCACCTAGTGAGACCACAGCCAACTATCACAGTAAACAACGCCACCTGGTGAGGCCACAGCCAACTATCACAGTAAACAAGTCAATGTTCGGAGGTAAACCAAACAATATCCATCTCGTCTCAATCAAATAATATAGGAATATAGGACTCAGCCCCATTTTTCATCAAATGGCAAAGTGTACAAGGCATTATTATCCCCATACGTAAATTATAACGGCAATGTTAACAGAGGAACAATGGTAATGTTAACAGAGGAACAATGGTAATGTTAACAGAGGAACAACGGTAATGTTAACAGAGGAACAATGGTAATGTTAACAGAGGAACAACGGTAATGTTAACAGAGGAACAATGGTAATGTTAACAGAGGAACAACGGTAATGTTAACAGAGGATCAACGATAATGTTAACAGAGGAACAATGGTAATGTTACCACAAAGGAACAATGGTAATGTTAACAGAGGAACAATGGTAATGTTAACAGAGGAACAATGGTAATGTTAACAGAGGAACAACGGTAATGTTAACAAAGGAACAACGGTAACGTTACCACAAAGCACCAGTCGCAGCACTTACAAAGGAGTTAGACATCATCATAAAGCTCCTGGCAAGGATAAGTTCTCAGTGGTTGAAGACACTCTGAAAGTGTGAGTGGTAAGGGGCGTTAGACGCTCCACTTAAGCCCTAACTTCCTAA
>NC_091170.1:43728440-43730940 GCF_040958095.1 Procambarus clarkii | reverse complement strand
TATTATAAGAGTTAGGCAAGTCTATTATAAAGAGTTAGGCAGGTCTATTATAAGAGTTAGGCAGGTCCATTATAAGAGTTAGGCAGGTCCATTATAAGAGTTAGGCAGGTCCATTATAAGAGTTAGGCAGGTCCATTATAAGAGTTAGGCAGGTCCATTATAAGAGTTAGGCAGGTCCATTATAAGAGTTAGGCAGGTCCATTATAAGAGTTAGGCAGGTCCATTATAAGAGTTAGGCAGGTCCATTATAAGAGTTAGGCAAGTCTATTATAAAGAGTTAGGCAGGTCCATTATAAGAGTTAGACAGGTCCATTATAAGAGTTAGACAGGTCCATTATAAGAGTTAGACAGGTCTATTATAAGAGTTAGGCAAGTCTATTATAAGAGTCAGACAGGTCCATTATAAGAGTTAGACAGGTCTATTATAAGAGTTAGGCAAGTCTATTATAAGAGTTAGACAGGTCCATTATAAGAGTTAGACAGGTCTATTATAAGAGTTAGACAGGTCCATTATAAGAGTTAGACAGGTCCATTATAAGAGTTAGACAGGTCCATTATAAGAGTTAGACAGGTCCATTATAAGAGTTAGGCAGGTCCATTATAAGAGTTAGACAGGTCCATTATAAGAGTTAGACAGGTCCATTATAAGAGTTAGGCAAGTCTATTATAAGAGTTAGACAGGTCCATTATAAGAGTTAGACAGGTCCATTATAAGAGTTAGACAGGTCCATTATAAGAGTTAGGCAGGTCCATTATAAGAGTTAGACAGGTCCATTATAAGAGTTAGACAGGTCCATTACTAGAGTTAGACAGGTCCATTACTAGAGTTAGACAGGTCCATTACAAGAGTTAGACAGGTCCATTACTAGAGTTAGACAGGTCCATTACTAGAGTTAGACAGGTCCATTATAAGAGTTAGACAGGTCCATTATAAGAGTTAGACAGGTCCATTACTAGAGTTAGACAGGTCCATTACTAGAGTTAGACAGGTCCATTATAAGAGTTAGACAGGTCCATTACTAGAGTTAGACAGGTCCATTACTAGAGTTAGACAGGTCCATTATAAGAGTTAGACAGGTCCATTACTAGAGTTAGACAGGTCCATTACTAGAGTTAGACAGGTCCATTACTAGAGTTAGACAGGTCCATTACTAGAGTTAGACAGGTCCATTACTAGAGTTAGACAGGTCCATTACTAGAGTTAGACAGGTCCATTACTTGAGTTAGACAGGTCCATTATAAAAGTTAGACAAGCAGCCTACCTTGAGACGCAGGTGGATGATAACCGAGATACTACCACTTAAAGTCACATTATCGAGGACAACCTACAAGCCAATCAAAGCCACACACTACCCACTGTAAACAGGATAACATGGTGGAAGCCAAAAAGAAATTGACTTCCCACGTGGCTTACGTACCATATGTTATACGCCACGTTATATCGTTATACGTTATACCATACGTATACCTTACGTACCATATACGTTATATCGCCATCAAGTGTCCCAAGACATGGGCGTACCCGAGGTGGACAAAGTTACCGGCTTTGACCAATAACATCCAGTACACATGAGATAGGGAGTACGGGCCGTGCACAAGAGACAGGGAGTACGGGCCGTACACAAGAGAGGGAGTACGGACCGTACACATGAGACAGGGAGTACGGACCGTACACAAGAGAGGGAGTACGGGCCGTACACAAGAGAGGGAGTACGGGCCGTACTGCCGTACTTGCCACGCTGAGGGGCGCCCCTCCGAGGACGTGTTGGAGTACACATAGTGCTAAACACTGTGGTACAGAGCGAGGGTTAGAGTCTGCTTCCCCTAATGTAATTAAACTCTACTCACTCGCTCGCTCCCCCTTTAGTTTACCAACAATTTCTCCTCCCTTACTCTCATTATCTTCTCATATCACTCTCCCTTCTCTCTTCTCTCCCTCTCTGTTTTCCCTCTCTCTTCTCTCTTTTCTCCCTCTCTCTTTTCTCCCTCTCTCTTTTCCCTCTCGCTTCTCTCTTTTCTCCCTCTCTCTTTTCTCCCTCTCTTTTCCCTCTCGCTTCTCTCTTTTCTCCCTCTCTCTTTTCCCCTCTCGCTTCCCTCTCACCATCACTGTTTTCCCTTCTCACTCACTAACGCTTCCCTCTCACTCTGACTCCCCCCCCAATCTTTCTTCAGCTCCCACTCTTCCCTCCCTTTCATTCAGTCTCTCTTGCCGTCTCCCCCCTCCTTCGCCCTCTCCCCTTTACCCAGTGCGAGCCGTCAAGCCCTGACAGAGCTGAGGGCTGGCACAGCACCTGCTCCACAGTGCCCGCAGCGCCGCCGCCGCCACCACGTGCGCCACCCGCCACTCCACACACCCTCTAAGTCACCGGATAAATGTCCCGGTGCTCCTCCCTCAGATGTAGAGATCCCCTCCAATGCCTCAGAGTCCACCCCTCTTCCTCCTCCTGCGTCGCCAACAGGGAGAAACCCATCAGTGAAAACAATCAGATCCCTCTTTACC
>NC_091170.1:43708749-43727940 GCF_040958095.1 Procambarus clarkii | reverse complement strand
CAAAGCCAAGCCCTCACACCCTGCAACAAAGCCAACCCTCACACCCTGCAACAAAGCCAGCCCTCACACCCTGCAACAAAGCCAGCCCTCACACCCTGCAACAAAGCCAGCCCTCACACCCTGCAACAAAGCCAGCCCTCACACCCTGCAACAAAGCCAAGCCCTCACACCCTGCAACAAAGCCAGCCCTCACACCCTGCAACAAAGCCAGCCCTCACACCCTGCAACAAAGCCAGCCCTCACACCCTGCAACAAAGCCAGCCCTCACACCCTGCAACAAAGCCAGCCCTCACACCCTGCAACAAAGCCAGCCCTCACACCCTGCAACAAAGCCAGCCCTCACACCCTGCAACAAAGCCAGCCCTCACACCCTGCAACAAAGCCAGCCCTCACACCCTGCAACAAAGCCAGCCCTCACACCCTGCAACAAAGCCAGCCCTCACACCCTGCAACAAAGCCAGCCCTCACACCCTGCAACAAAGCCAGCCCTCACACCCTGCAACAAAGCCAGCCCTCACACCCTGCAACAAAGCCAGCCCTCACACCCTGCAACAAAGCCAGCCCTCACACCCTGCAACAAAGCCAGCCCTCACACCCTGCAACAAAGCCAGCCCTCACACCCTACAGCAAAGCCAGCCCCTTACATAACACATCCTTCGCTGCTCCTCCGGCTACCATAACTCTGGTAATATTGTTTGGGTTATTACAGATGATGGAACTGTGGCGGGAGGCCGCTGGTGGAGCTGGTGTTGGGACCGCTCATGTCAGCTGTCCTGCCCCTTATAGCCCCTGGTAACGCCTCACTAGCGTCCTTCCTCACCTGTATATATCCATGCTATTATAGTAACAATATCCACATGTTGGCTCATCAAAGAAGGAATCCCGTTGGTTGGTTGGCTGACTGTGTGTGTGTGTGTGTGTACTCACCTAATTGTACTCACCTAATTGTGCTTGCGGGGGTTGAGCTTTGGCTCTTTGGTCCCGCCTCTCAACTGTCAATCAACTGGTGTACAGATTCCTGAGCCTACTGGGCTCTATCATACCTACATTTGAAACTGTGTATGGAGTCAGCCTCCACCACATCACTTCCTAGTGCATTCCATTTATTAACTACTCTGACACTGAAAAAATTCTTTCTAACGTCTCTGTGGCTCATCTGGGTGCTAAGTTTCCACCTGTGTCCCCTTGTTCGTGTCCCACCCGTGCTGAAGAGTTTGTCTTTGTCCACCCTGTCAATTCCCCTGAGAATTTTGTAGGTGGTTATCATGTCTCCCCTTACTCTTCTGTTTTCCAGGGATGTGAGGTTCAGCTCCTTTAGCCTTTCCTCGTAGCTCAATCCTCTCAGTTCCGGGACGAGCCTGGTGGCATACCGCTGAATCTTCTCTAACTTTGTCTTGTGTTTAACTAGGTATGGACTCCAGGCTGGAGCTGCATACTCCAGGATTGGTCTTACATAAGTGGTATACAGGGTTCTGAAAGATTCCTTACACAAGTTTCTGAAGGCAGTTCTTATGTTGGCCAGTCTAGCATATGCCGCTGATGATATTCTTTTGATGTGGGCCTCTGGGGACAGGTTCGGTGTGATATCAACCCCCAGATCCTTCTCTCTATTTGATTCTTGCAGGATTTCCCCTCCCAGATGATACCTTGTGTTCAGCCTCCTGCTCCCTTCGCCTAATTTCATCACCTTACACTTTCCAGAGTTGAACTTCAGCAGCCATTTTCTAGACCATTCCTCCAGTTTATCCAGGTCATCCTGTAGTCTCTGTCTATCTTCATCCGTCTTGATTCTTCTCATAATTTTTGCATCATCAGCAAACATCGAGAGGAATGAGTCTATACCCTCTGGAAGATCGTTCACATATATTAGAAACAGGATGGGTCCAAGTACTGAGCCCTGTGGGACTCCGCTGGTGACATCTCGCCACTCTGATGTCTTCCCCCTCACCGTTACTCGCTGTTTCCTGTTGCTTAAGTACTCCCTTATCCACTGGAGCACCTTCCCTTTTACTCCTGCCTGTTGCTCCAACTTTTTTAACAGTCTTTTATGGGGTACTGTGTCGAAGGCTTTTTGGCAATCCAGGAAAATGCAGTCGGCCCACCCTTCTCTTTCCTGCCTAATTTTCGTTGCCTGGTCATAAAATTCTATTAACCCTGTGAGGCACGATTTACCATCTCTGAACCCATGTTGGTGGTGCGTTACAAAGTTATTTCCCTCAAGATGCTCTACGAGCCTTTTCCTCACGATCTTCTCCAGCACCTTGCATGGTATACAAGTTAAGGAAACTGGCCTGTAATTCAGTGCCTCTTGCCTGTCACCCTTTTTGTATATTGGGACCACGTTAGCTGTCTTCCAACTTTCTGGTAAGTCTCCTGTTTCCAGTGACCTGTTATACACCATAGAGAGTGGCACACTTAGTGCTTCTGCACCTTCCTTTAGTATCCATGGTGAGATTCTATCAGGCCCAACAGCCTTTGTCACATCTAGCTCCAGCAGACACCTTTTGACCTCATCACTGGTGAGGTCAAATTCCTCCAAGGTTGCCGCCTCCTCATTTAGTGCAGGGGCTTCTCCTAGTTCTATTGTGAAGACCTCCTGGAATCTCTAGTTGAGTTCTTCACACACCTCCTTGTCATTCTCTGTGTATCTGTTCTCCCCTTTCCGCAGCTTCATCACTTGTTCCTTCACTGCTGTTTTCCTCCTGATATGGCTGTGGAGCAGCTTTGGTTGGGTCTTGGCTTTACTCGCGATGTCATTTTCAAACTGTCTCTCTGCTTCCCTCCTCACTCTAATGTACTCATTTCTGGCCCTCTGGTACCTCTCCCTGCTCTCTGGTGTTCTGTTATTTCTGTAGTTTCTCCATGTTCTTTTACTCAGTTGTTTCGCTACCTTACATTCCTGGTTGAACCATGGGTTTTTCTGTTGTTTTTCGTTTTTCTCCTTTTGGACAGGGATAAACCTGTTTGCAGCTTCCTGGCACTTTTGGGTGACAATATCCATCATGACCTGCACATTCTTGTCTCTAAGTTCTGTTTCCCATGGTATTCCCATTAGGAAGTTCCTCATCTCGTCATATTTTCCTCTTCGGTAATTCAGTCTTTTCCTCTCCACTCCCATCCTTGGATAGGTTATCCCTACCTCCACCAAGTACTCAAAGGTCAGTACACTGTGGTCACTCATTCCTATGGGGGCTTCAACTTTGACTTCCCTTATTTCTGACTCATTTAGGGTGAATATTAGGTCGAGTCTAGCTGGTTCATCATTGCCTCTCATTCTTGTGGGTTCCTTGACATGCTGGCTCAGAAAATTCCTTGTTGCCACTTCCAAGAGTTTAGCTCGCCACGTATCTGCACCACCATGTGGGTCCCCATTCTCCCAGTCTATCTTTCCATGGTTGAAATCACCCATGATTAGGAGTCTTGAGCCATTCCTGCAGGCAACTGAAGCTGCTCTCTCTATTATATTAATGGTTGCCATGTTGTTCCTATCAAACTCCTGTCTAGGTCTTCTGTCATTTAGGGGAGGGTTGTAAATGACTGTCACTATTATCTTAGGTCCACCCATTGTTATAGTTCCTGTTATGTAATCTCTGAATCCGTCACAGCCCGGAATTTCCATCTCATCAAAACTCCAGTCCTTCCTTATCAGCAGGGCCACTCCTCCACCTCCTCTCCCTTCCCTCTCTTTCCTTACTATATAGTAGTCCTTTGGAAACACAGCATCTGTTATGACTCCTGACAATTTTGTTTCTGTTAGTCCTATTACATCAGGGTTTTCTTCTTGCACCCTTTCTGCCAGTTCACTTGCTTTATTGGTAATCCCATCAATGTTTGAGTACATTACCTTGAAGCTCACTTTCTTATATCCAATTTCACCCACACATTGTGTGTGTGTGTGTGTGTGTGTGTGTGTGTGTGTGTGTGTGTGTGTGTGTCAGTCAGTCAGTCAGTCAGTCAGTCAGTCAGTCTGTCTGTCTGTCCGTCCGTCGTCCGTCCGTCCGTCCGTCCGTCGTCCGTCCGTCGTCCGTCCGTCGTTCGTCCGTCGTTCGTCCGTCCGTCGTTCGTCCGTCCGTCGTTCGTCCGTCCGTCGTTCGTCCGTCCGTCCGTCCGTCCGTCTCTCTCTCTCTCTCTCTCTCGTCCAGTGATTTGCCATTACTTAGTAGATCTTATGTCAACTATAAGAGTCTCATATCAGCTGAACAATATATATTTTATGTCCTAACTCCGCTACATACTTCGTGTCCAAACTATGGTTGGAGAGGTAGTCCACTACGTAAACTCCGGAGTCCACACTAAGCACCGTCGCCCACCATGAGCACCACATATTGACCATGAACACCTCTTCACCACAAGCGCCATCTCCACACCACTTACTGGAATGATGGCAGTGTCAAGGTTCCAAGTTTGAGTCCTCCACTGAGGCGAGTCTCTGGTCATAAGGCTTGGCACTTGTGTCTGTGCACCAATTACATCCCCATGGGCTTGCTTAAGAGCCCAACTGTTTCACAAATATCTACCCAAATGTGGAAGAAATATCTTTCTACTTTCATCTGACAAGTGGCAGTGACTCTTACAACCTGTTTACCTGTAGAGATAGATCTTCTACTCCCCCAAGCCCGGCCCTGGGGACCAAATTGTCTTGTGATATCTTCTAGCTTAGAGAAGCCCGCTGGCCCACATTCAGCCCGGCTTGAGCCGGCCTGCAGGAGCCGGCCTGCAAGAGCCGGATCTGACTAAAACCAATGCACTTTATTTTTATCAATGTGGAGGTCTACTGCCACGACCAGGGGTCGTAACCTGGGAGTATACCCCCTTGTCTCAGAATGTTTGCATGCGTTACTCTGCCAGTTCATACAGTACGACACTTGTTCCAAAAGCTTTAGATAACCTTACCGAATAATTTGAATTATGTCTGAAACTTCAACAAGCCGGGTAATGAGGATCTGACAAGACGGATTCAGGCTCACACTCACATCACTACAAAAACAGCTGCAATGCTCAGCTGACATTGTTCTTCTAGCTGCATCAATCACGATGGAAATAATGACCAATGCAGAACGTTGCTTCATTCACAATTGCATGCGCATTCTCAGTAGGTGATAATACACATTCTAATTTTCGCTAGTCACTAACTCTCATTACCATTTTCCTAACTCGTTTCCCAGCGCACACAACGTTACCATAACGTTATCAACTTAACATATTACAAAACAACGGTGTGGATAGGTTATGTTATAAAGATCTAATTAACTGCTGATTCTTCCACACTACACTGAAAAAAACATCAACATCCCTCTTGGTATCGGGCTTCAACTGTTTGAATTTATGTCCTCTTACCGTCAATTTTCTCGAGACAGTGACAATGCAGGAAAATAATGACAAGACAGCCGTGGAGAACCTGATACAATCCCCCGCCACGCTGCCAAACTGTCCCAAGATGGATGTGGAAGCCGGCTCTTACAATGTATTATTTTCAGGTGCCGCTGGCCCAGAGGCGCCATGTTATTGTGGCGTCACTACCACTACTATCTTGTCCTCTGCTGTTTCCCCACCCACTACTGATACCAGCGCCTCCACCTCACACCTGTTCTCTCACTTGCTTATAGTCAATATTGGCTTATTTAATAAGTGCATATGTGACATACTAATTGATTGTGAATATTTTAGCTTACCTTGAAAAGCTTCAAAGAAAACACCGACCTTACCTAACCTTCTTAGTATGTTAAGATAAGCATCTTATTGCTTCTTATTTACAATTATTACTTGGGAGTGGAGTGGATTTTATTACTTAACCTATCCTGATAGGTTAAGTAATAATTGTAAATAAGAAGCAATATGATGCTTATCTTAACATACTAAGAAGGTTAGGTGAGGTCGGTGTTTTCTATGAAGCTTTTCAAGGTAAACTAAAATATTCACAATCAATTAGTATGTCACATATGCACTTATTAAATAAGCCAATACTGACTAAAAGCAAGTGCAAGAAAGGGTTGCCACCTCACACCCACTACTGATACCTGCGCCTCCACCTCACACCCACACTTTCTCTATTATTTAATTGTATGTATATATATATATGTCGTACCTAGTAGCCAGAACGCACTTGTCAGCCTACTATGCAAGGCCAAATTTGCCTAATAAGCCAAGTTTTCCTGAATTAATATATTTTCTCAAATTTTTTTCTTATGAAAAGATAAAGCTACCCATTTCATTATGTATGAGGTCAATTTTTTTTTATTGTAGTTAAAATTAACGTAGATATATGACCGAACCTAACCAACCCTACCTAACCTAACCTAACCTATCTTTATAGGTTAGGTTAGGTTAGGTAGCCAAAAAAGTTAGGTTAGGTTAGGTAGGTTAGGTCGTCGAAAAACAATTAATTCATGAAATCTTGGCTTATTAGGCAAATCGGGCCTTGCATAGTAGGCTGAGAAGTGCGTTCTGGCTACTAGGTACGACATATTATATATATATATATATATATATATAATTACACACGCACACACATGACAGGGTAACTGGCCTTGTGACAAAACCGGGAAGGAGATCGACTGGGAACCAATCCTTAACTTCGCCCCTGTAAACAAAGCACTGATCACTATGTGATGACATGATTCCTGAACACGTCATCACCTAACCTATTCAGGACCCTGAGAGTACAACTGGATGTTTCACCACAGTTCGATTCCCCAGCGCTGGCTGCGCAGCAGGTCACTGCCTAGTTTTCCGTAATCCCGGTGAATTTGTAATACCTTGCTTCTTCCGTGTCAGTGTACGCCATCTGAGGTTGTGCACACTATACTGGGTCTGGCAGCCGGTTGTCGTCGCTACACCTGTGTTCCGAGAGTCTTAATGGCCTGTGGATCGAATCGAATTCACAGAGAGGAAATTGGAATTGCCAATAGGAAGCTCTCAAGATGCAGAGCTCTCATAGCTAGCAAGAGTTCTGTTCTTTACAGACACATTAAGTGTTATAGAGACAATACTCTCCACTCAAGACACTCTCCCAGTGCGACAGTAATATTTTAAGAAACCTTATCATTATTGGAAGAGGCTGCAAGAGTAATCACTTTAATGGCATCTTTAACAAAGTTCGAATATCAATATCAATATCTTTCAATTTCCTTGAAAGCACGAGAATGAGAAATAAGCAATGTTGTCAGTGTTGCATTACTATAACAGAGAACTCCGATGTGCTCAACTGGTGGACTTCACAGCCATTATGACCAGGAGCTCCGGCAGCACCTCTGGAACAACGACGTCGCCAACATGTTCTTCACAAAGCGCCTGAGAAGGAACTAAGCAGACTTGAGGAACATTATCCCAGTTATCCTTAAGACGCACGGCACAACACGCTGAATTATTCACACTGAACATGAATTATGCTACACCAGCCATGGTTAGTTTCCAGTGATTCTAACACGAATAATTCATACTGATACTTTGCGCATCATGTAAGACTATCTTCACACGAATTACAGTAATTCTCAGCGGTCAGTTGTTATGGAGGATAAAAGTAAACTGCATAACACATTATAAGTTAGTTTCACTAGACGCAACACATTATTTGTTCTCCGAAGAATGGGGTTTAGTGGCCGGGGAAGCATCCCCCTCTCCCCATCCCCAGCTGCTCAACTCCAGCGACTAAACACTCTCATAAGCTTCACCATTCTCTCTTTGTCGAGTGCATACAATGTTAAATTTATTGTATGTAAATAGCTTGATGGTATGAATGACCTGCTGCGGAAGACTCGTCTCCATCTTCACTTCTACTCAAAATCAGTTGTGCATCAGGCTTTCATTGATGCCTGTACAGTCAGCACGGTGGAAGCTGCGGCATACACACCTACACCAAGACATAATACACATTCCCGTCCTTATGACCTGCCGGTATATTCCTGTGATGTTCCTTATAAGTACAGGAAGTACAGGCAGTCCAGGTATGTGGAGACACGGATGGACTACAAAACGAAAACACCGTGGTAGAGAGTACTAATGAACACCGTGGTAGAGAGTACTAATGAACACCGTGGTAGAGAGTACTAATGAACACCGTGGTAGAGAGTACTAATGAACACCGTGGTAGAGAGTACTAATGAACACCGTGGTAGAGAGTACTAATGAACACCGTGGTAGAGAGTACTAATGAACACCGTGGTAGAGAGTACTAATGAACACCGTGGTAGAGAGTACTAATGAACACCGTGGTAGAGAGTACTAATGAACACCGTGGTAGAGAGTACTAATGAACACCGTGGTAGAGAGTACTAATGAACACCGTGGTAGAGAGTACTAATGAACACCGTGGTAGAGAGTACTAATGAACACCGTGGTAGAGAGTACTAATGAACACCGTGGTAGAGAGTACTAATGAACACCGTGGTAGAGAGTACTAATGAACACCGTGGTAGAGAGTACTAATGAACACCGTGGTAGAGAGTACTAATGAAGAGAGTGTGAGCACAGACCCAGACACACTACCAGACGCAACACACAGGGAAGTTAGTGAGCAACAACAGAACATCCCCTCCTAACATCTATTAGCAAAGAGCCAACACAAAGTGTAGTGGAGATAAACCGTGACAAACATAACATGAACGTGGAACTTGCCGATATTACACTCGAGGCGGGTGTAAATATGGCTTTATCTGGAAGAACACATGAAACCTGCAAATATAACCACCAAAGAAACTCCATTAACACCTTAAATACTGGAACGTGTCGCTCTGATAACTGCAAATACTTCCACCCCGAAAGTGTGTAGAAATTCGCTAACCAAGAAGGTGGATTTTAACAAACAATGCCCAGATTTTCATATCAAAGAAACAAAGCGAATAAAATCAGAAGAACGCCATGATGAATACAGCAACACCCAGACATACCAGGGGCATTTTTAGTAAGAGAAAGAGAAAAAGAATAGCAAAAAATCTCCAAACTGTTCCGTCAACTCGGTCAGATGCTCAACAGGACACAGATAATGAGGCGCCCTTTCCAGAACCACAGACACTAACACCAAGTACAAGACCAAACACTTCACAACTACCACAACATCTTTCATATTTGCCAATATACCAGGTATCAACACACACGCAATACAAAATCCACTTTATAACTGGCCTCACATGACGCAAAAGCAATGTTCGCAGCCTTCACTGAAACACAAACTAAGGACTTTTATGACAGTGAAATATGGATACCAGAGTACAATCTTGTCAGATGTGACAGGAAACACAGGCTACAGCGTGGGTCAGCCTCTACATCAAAGACAGGTTCATCTGCACTGAGCTGCTAAACACAACAAATGATATGGTGAAAATGCTGACAACCAATAGAATAGATAATTCTATTATCTATTCTGATAATATTAGTTCTAAGTGTGGTGATTGTCGTGCATATAAATCCCCTGATGCAAATCATCAACAGTTTAACGACCAACTTATGACAATAGAATACTGCTTAGAAAACCTCACAAACCTTGACCCTAACATCATCTTGCTTGTTGATTTCAACTTACGACATCTAAACTGGAAAAATGTGGCAAATACTATTATAGCAGAGAGAATCCCAGGAAGCAGTCTGCATGAACAGTCACACACACAAATAACCTCTTGAAGATCTGAGGGGGTAGAAATAACCTAAGCTACTCTATCCCTTTGAGATGTATTTTTTCTTGCCTCAATAAACATACTTGAACTTGAACTTGAACTTGAAGATCTGTGACGCATTTGCTTTAAACCAGCCAATAGTAGAGCCAACTAGGAAAGAAAACACCCTAGACCATCCTAGACAAACAACGATAAGCTGATCAGGGACTTAATGGTTACAACTACTTGTTACTCAAATCACAACCTGATCGAAGTTCAGACGAGCACGGGCAATAGACCTGGGCAGCCAATCTCATATCCTAGAGGAGGAGAATTCAGCTAATTCAATTATAACAACAAAGTAATAAACTGGGAACGAACAAACCAACACCTCGCAGAACTGTGCTGAGAACAACAACTACATAATGCAGATTTCAACCATTGCTTCCAGGTAATAGGCACGGTAGCACTAGGAACATGTCGACGGCATATACCACTGAGAAACACGTAGATGGCATATACCACTGAGAAACACGTAGATGGCATATACCACTGAGAAACACGTAGATGACATATACCAATAAGAAAAAAAGAGAAAAAGATGCAAACTGGGACTCGAACGGCGCTCCCTCTATAGGCAAAGAAAACCAATAGCGGAACACCTCAGACGCTCCACTCTATCCCAACAGCGACGAGGAAGGCTGTGTAGGGGAATTCAAATGATCGAACTGAAGCTGAGAGACTCATGTAAAATTCAAGAGAGGCAAAAGGAGATAAAGGCCATAAGTGAAATAGAGAGGAACCCGAAATACTTGTTCTCGTATGCAAAAAAGGAACAAAAACTGCATCCAGCATTGGTTCCTTTGCGCAAGGGTGATGGAACTTCTGTACGATTCTGTCTTCAGTGAACCCCTGACCACACTGAAGAGCGATGATCCAAATTAAGTCTTCATGAATGTGACACCAACATCAAACCACATATCTTTGGTTATGTTATCTGTCTATGGCTACTTTGAAGTAGCCATAGACAGCATACCCATGCACTCTGCACTAGGCCCAGAAACGTGGAATTCTATATTCATCAAGAAAGGCAAAACACAACTATCACAGGCCCTAAACATCTTTTGGAGATGTTTTAGCCAGCCCTGTGGAACACCTCTGGTAACATGGCATCCCTCTGAGGTCTCTTCCCTCGCTGAGGCTCTCCGGGCCCTGCTGCACAGGTACTCCTTTGTCCCCTGGAGCACCTTCCTCGTCACCCCTGTCCGTTTCTCTGTTTTGTGCACTAGTCTTGTCCTATCTTAGTCCCCCGGTCATATCATTTGTGACCAGACTGTGAGACAGAATTTGCCGTCATTGACACCCCCACACAGGTGAATTACAAAATATTTTCTCTCCATGGGACACTGACCTGTGGTTCAGTGCCTCCTGTCTGCTTAAATTTGTGTATATTGTATACAATATTGACAATATTTTGTATATTTGTAACATACTGCACAAAGTAGGCGTCCAGTTAGACAGAGGCCTGTAGTTCAGTGCCTCTTGTCTACCTCAGTCCACTCAGCTATCAGGCCTCTGATGTGTGTGTACTTAGTTATGATTGCGGGGGATGAGCTCTGGCTCTTTGGTCCCGCCTCTTAACCGTCAATCAGCAGGTGTACAGGTTCCTGAGCCTACTGGGCTCTATCAAATCTACATTTGAAACTGTGTATGAAGTCAGCCTCCACCACATCACTTCCTAATGCACTGAAAAAATTCTTTCTAACGTCTCTGTGGCTCATTTGGGCTTCCATCTGTGTCCCCTTGTGCGTGTACCACCCGTGTTAAATAATCCATCCGGTCAATTCCCCTGAAAATCTTGCATGTGGTGATCATGTCTCCCCGAACTCTTTTTTTTTTTTTCAAGCGACGTGAGGTGCAGTTCCCTCAGCCTTTCCTCGTAACTCATGCCTCTTAGTTCTGGGACTAGCCTAGTGGCAGACCTCTGAACCAGCAATCACACGATCATCACACACATCGTGTATGATGATCGTGTGATCACATCATCACATCACAGGAGATGTGATGTGTTAAACACACACACGTCTCCTTTCTGTTGTGTGTGTGTTTAAAGGAGAGAATAGAGGTGATAGAAAAGAGGAGATAGGAGAGGGGGGACTGGTTAGTGGGAGGGGGAAGACCGGTGTTAGGATGGGAGTGGGGGGGGGAGGGTGTCCGATGTTAGAATATGTGAGACTATAACCCATCAATTGATCCTGGGCGGTGGTGACACACACCGATACCCACCAGAGTAGTTAGTGGTCCAAGCCCAGGATGATGCTCACTTCATGCAGGTCGGCGTTCAATCCCCGACCGTCCAAGTGGTTGGGAACCATTCCTCCCCAAGTCCCATCCACAATCCTTATCCTAACCCCTTCCCAGTGCTATATAGTCGTAATGGCTTGGCGCGTTCCCCTGATAATTCCCTCCCTCCCTCCCAAGACCCACACTGCCTCGACCCACGCCCATGGGCGCCCACAACGCCCACTTCCCATCCAGGAATACCGGTTTGCTTGTTTTTGTTGTTTCAATGTAACTACTCAGAACGAAGTGTCCATGTAGCATGGGCTATGGTGAGCCCGTAAACCGGTTTGCTCCTCGTGGGTACTGAGAGTGTCACGGAATCCGTCCTTAGTGACGGCCGTGGGTGATAGGTCGACAGACGAACTGAACTGGTCTCGGTCTCATGACTTACGTTGTGGTGACAGGGTAAAGCAGTTCTCAAATGACAATGTCACATGAGACCAGGAGGCATGGCAGGATGTGCAGAATACCCCCGTTGAAGAGCAGAGGTGCAACAGGTACTCTGAGAGAGAGCTATCAACATCAGAGGCCCGAGACTGTTCAACACGCTTCCACTACACATAAGGGGTATAACTAGCCGACCCCCTCACAGTGTTCAAGAGAGAACATGACAAACACCTCCAAAGAATGAATGATCAACCAGGCTGTGATTCATTCGTGTTCACACACACTCACATACACGCAAGCACTCGCCCGTGCACATGCAAACACTTGCACTCATGCGCACACTTAAGTGGGCCAAGCATTCTCACACACGCCTACACATAAACAACTCGTCTTTGTTCAGCTTTCACAACTTTCTCATCTGAAGCATAACATCTCGTCATAATGGAAGCATAACATCTCGTCATAATGGAAACATAACATCTCGTCATAATGGAAGCATAACATCTCGTCATAATGGAAACATAACATCTCGTCATAATGGAAGCATAACATCTCGTCATAATGGAAGCATAACATCTCGTCATAATGGAAACATAACATCTCGTCATAATGGAAGCATAACATCTCGTCATAATGGAAACATAACATCTCGTCATAATGGAAACATAACATCTCGTCATAATGGAAGCATAACATCTCGTCATAATGGAAGCATAACATCTCGTCATAATGGAAGCATAACATCTCGTCATAATGGAAGCATAACATCTCGTCATAATGGAAGCATAACATCTCGTCATAATGGAAACATAACATCATCATAATGGAAGCATAACATCTCGTCATAATGGAAGCATAACATCTCGTCATAATGGAAGCATAACATCTCGTCATAATGGAAGCATAACATCTCGTCATAATGGAAACATAACATCTCGTCATAATGGAAGCATAACATCTCGTCATAATGGAAGCATAACATCTCGTCATAATGGAAGCATAACATCTCGTCATAATGGAAGCATAACATCTCGTCATAATGGAAGCATAACATCTCGTCATAATGGAAGCATAACATCTCGTCATAATGGAAGCATAACATCTCGTCATAATGGAAGCATAACATCTCGTCATAATGGAAGCATAACATCTCGTCATAATGGAAACATAACATCATCATAATGGAAGCATAACATCTCGTCATAATGGAAGCATAACATCTCGTCATAATGGAAGCATAACATCTCGTCATAATGGAAGCATAACATCTCGTCATAATGGAAGCATAACATCTCGTCATAATGGAAGCATAACAACTCGTCATAATGGAAGCATAACATCTTTAAAGAAGAACATTCTGTTCAGGAACACTATAGAACACGTGACACATCTTAACCATTGTGCTTTATTTGCCTGTTCCATTTTATTAATTATTACAAAACGAGGCAAATTTGTTCACACTTCTGAACATAACAAACAGGCGTATACTCCATTAACTTCCTTTAAAAATGCATAATTATTAAATATAATTAAATCAACTCTTAAAGCCGCAGCTGTTTATACCGGACAATTTTATAAACATTTAATCCGCTTTTTATTGTTGTTTGTTTAACTCGAAAAAACAGGTGGGCTGGGCTGATTTGTTAAGTTGGTAATACAGTCACTTGTGAGGAAACAGGAGAACTAATGATATACACTATACATACATGGCATGCACTATACATGACATACACTATACATACATGACATGCACTATACATACATGACATGCACTATACATGACATACACTATACATACATGACATGCACTATACATACATGACATACACTATACATACAGGACATGCACTATACATACATGACATACACTATACATACAGGACATACACTATACATACATGACATACACTATACATACATGACATACACTATACATACATGACATGCACTATACATACATGACATACACTATACATACATGACATGCACTATACATACATGACATACACTATACATACATGACATGCACTATACATACAGGACATACACTATACATACAGGACATACACTATACATACATGACATGCACTATACATACAGGACATACACTATACATACAAGACATACACTATACATACATGACATACACTATACATACAGGACATACACTATACATACAGGACATACACTATACATGACATACACTATACATACATGACATACACGATACATGACATACACTATACATACATGACATACACTATACATACAGGACATACACTATACATACATGACATACACTATACATACATGACATACACTATACATGACATACACTATACATACATGACATACACTATACATACATGACATACACTATACATACAGGACATACACTATACATACAGGACATACACTATACATAAATACATAAATGACATACACTATACATACATGACATACACTATACATACATGGCATACACTATACATGACATACACTATACATACATGACATACACTATACATAAATGACAGACACTATACATACAGGACATACACTATACATACAGGACATACACTATACATAAATGACATACACTATACATACATGACATACACTATACATGACATACACTATACATACATGACATACACTATACATGACATACACTATACATACATGACATACACTATACATACATGACATACACTATACATACATGACATACACTATACATACAGGACATACACTATACATACAGGACATACACTATACGTCATACTGTAACGGGACCAATGAAATGTTACTTATAACTGATCGTTTCTACAGCAAATTTGCTTTAAAGCTTTTCAAAAGTAAACACATTACTGATAACTTCATAATTCGTGACATTAATTAAGCGAGAATGGTGCCGGTATTATAGAGTTGTATCCGGCCCAGTGTGGATCCGGCCACAGTGTGGATCCGGCCCAGTGTGGATCCGGCCCAGTGTGGATCCGGCCACAGTGTGGATCCGGCCGCAGTGTGGATCCGGCCCAGTGTGGATCCGGCCCAGTGTGGATACGGCCCAGTGTGGATCCGGCCGCAGTGTGGATCCGGCCCAGTGTGGATCCGGCCACAGTGTGGATCCGGCCACAGTGTGGATCCGGCCACAGTGTGGATCCGGCCGCAGTGTGGATCCGGCCACAGTGTGGATCCGGCCACAGTGTGGATCCGGCCACAGTGTGGATCCGGCCACAGTGTGGATCCGGCCGCAGTGTGGATCCGGCCGCAGTGTGGATCCGGCCCAGTGTGGATCCGGCCACAGTGTGGATCCGGCCCAGTGTGGATCCGGCCGCAGTGTGGATCCGGCCCAGTGTGGATCCGGCCACAGTGTGGATCAGGGTATCCCACACCACTCAACCCGTCCTCTCACCTAGTAGGTCGCCTTCTGTACGTTATGATAACCGACTATAATCGGACTCAAGATTAGTAAGGAGGGTTGGTTGGGTTCGTACGTTCCTGATTAGGTCCGAGCGTTAGATTTTGTACGGAGTGGCAAATCAAGAGACTTGCCACTCCGTAAAAAAATCTCTCCCTTGTTAAAGGGTGATTAAGGGTGGGGGGGAGGGGGAGGAAGAGAAGAACAAGAGAAGGGGGTGATTGGACACGAACAGGAGAAATGGTGGGTAGGAGAAGGGGTAGGTATGGAGAGCCAACCATCTATGGGCTGTTACTACCGGACAAATTACTAACCACTACCAGCACCAATGATAATATCAACACTTCGCAGGCGATGAGTCACAATAACGTGGCTGAAGTATGTTGACCAGACCACACACTAGAAATTGAAGGGACGACGACGTTTCGGTCCGTCCTGGACCATTCTCAAGTCGATTGTCACGTCACAATCGACTTGAGAATGGTCCAGGACGGACCGAAACGTCGTCGTCCCTTCAATTTCTAGTGTGTGGTCTGGTCAATCAACACTTCGCTCCGAGACATTCGTAGGCTACACCAAAGTTCCAAATATTCATTTACACTAACAATACATGTTAATTTTCGTTTACAGCGCTGTTGAATGACAGGGCGTCATTCCGGCTACCAGCGTTACTGGAGCATTGTGAATGAATCAAGCTGTCAACACACAGCCCGTCCTCCAAACAAAGACCCAAAAGTGATTCCATCCACTCGCCAACCTCCCCCCCCCCCCCCCGCTCTTTATGAATTAAAAGCGGTTTACACACGACTCACAACTGCTGACGTTCGAACACTTCCTGAACAAGTGCTTCACTGACGAATTTTGTTCGAATCACAACGCTGTAAATGCTTCACCCACGTACTACAAATACAAATAATCGCCAACAGAACCTAAACACCTGACCTAACCTAACCTATGCCTATTTATACACAATATCCTAATATATTATAATATTAATTTATACTTGAGAAAATTCCCGTTTTGAATGAACAGCATGTTAAAATTTATGAATGCGTCTGTGGGGTCGACCGCTGGATGTAATGGACGTGAGTCGAGGACGGGTTGCTGTAAATGCTTCACCCAATTACTACAATTACAAATAATCGCCAACGGAACCTAAACAAATAACCTAACCTAACCTAACCTAACCTAACCTAACCAGTGCAGTGTGGATCCGCACAATATGCCCAATATGCTAATATATAACAATATAAATTTATATTTGAGAAAATTTCAATTATGAATGAACAGCATGTTAAAATTGATGAACGCGTCCTTGGGGGATCGACCGCTGGATGGAATGGACTCGAGTCAAGGGCGGGTTGTAACACGTCCGCCAAGGACACCTGGAGGACATGGCCGCCTGTCAAGTGTAAACCAAGCCGCCTACTCGCTGTTGGCTTTAATTAGCCCGAGTGTGTTTGTGAGTGTGTCCGGGAAATGGAACACTTTATCGTGTACCTGTTTACCCGACCTACAGGGATATATTAAGCCCCGTACAGGGATATATTAAGCCCCGTACAGGGATATATTAAGCCCCGTACAGGGATATATTAAGCCCCGTACAGGGATATATAAAGCCCCGTACAGGGATATATTAAGCCCCGTACAGGGATATATTAAGCCCCGTACAGGGATATATTAAGCCCCGTACAGGGATGTATTAAGCCCCGTACAGGGATATATTAAGCCCTGTACAGGGATATATTAAGCCCCATACAGGGATATATTAAGCCCCGTACAGGGATGTATTAAGCCCCATACAGGGATATATTAAGCCCCGTACAGGGATGTATTAAGCCCCGTACAGGGATATATTAAGCCCCGTACAGGGATATATTAAGCCCCATACAGGGATATATTAAGCCCCGTACAGGGATATATTAAGCCCCGTACAGGGATGTATTAAGCCCCGTACAGGGATATATTAAGCCCCGTACAGGGATATATTAAGCCCCGTACAGGGATGTATTAAGCCCCGTACAGGGATATATTAAGCCCCGTACAGGGATATATTAAGCCCCGTACAGGGATGTATTAAGCCCCGTACAGGGATGTATTAAGCCCCGTACAGGGATGTATTAAGCCCCGTACAGGGATGTATTAAGCCCCGTACAGGGATATATTAAGCCCCGTACAGGGATATATTAAGCCCCGTACAGGGATATATTAAGCCCCGTACAGGGATATATTAAGCCCCGTACTGGGATATATTAAGCCCCGTACAGGGATATATTAAGCCCCGTACAGGGATGTATTAAGCCCCGTACAGGGATATATTAAGCCCCGTACAGGGATGTATTAAGCCCCGTACAGGGATATATTAAGCCCCGTACAGGGATATATTAAGCCCCATACAGGGCTATATTAAGCCCCGTACAGGGATATATTAAGCCCCGTACAGGGATATATTAAGCCCCGTACAGGGATGTATTAAGCCCCGTACAGGGATGTATTAAGCCCCGTACAGGGATATATTAGGCCCCGTACAGGGATGTATTAAGCCCCGTACAGGGATATATTAAGCCCCGTACAGGGATATATTAAGCCCCGTACAGGGATATATTAAGCCCCGTACAGGGATATATTAAGCCCCGTACAGGGATATATTAAGCCCCGTACAGGGATATATTAAGCCCCATACAGGGATATATTAAGCCCCATACAGGGATATATTTACAAGGATATATTAATCCCTGTACAGGAATATATTGAGCCCCGTTCAGGGATATATCAAGACCCGTACAGGGATATGACTCCCCCCCCCCCTCCTCCTCCTCCTCCTCCTCCAGGGATATATGAACTTCCTTCCAGGATGTGTACCCCCTCCCAGTCCCAGCATCCTGGAACACGAACTCTTGTACAGTATATATATTAGTGTGTGTGTGTGTGTGTGTGTGTGTGTGTATGTCGTACCTAGTAGCCAGAACGCATTTCTTGGCCTACTATGCAAGGCCCGATTTGCCTAATTAGCCGAGTGATTTTCTTTATTTTCAATAAATTGTTTCTAATTAGTTTATTTGAATTATTATTATTATATTAAGACCATAATTTATTGACTTAGTAGTGTTAGTTCAGGTTAGGTTAGGTTAGGTTAGGTAGGTTAGGTTAGGTCAGGTTAGGTTAGGTTAGGTAGGGTTGGTTAGTTCAGGTTAGGTTAGGTTAGGTTAGGTTAGGTTAGGTTAGGTCAGGTTAGGTTAGGTTAGGTAGGGTTGGTTAGGTAGGTTAGGTAGGTTAGGTTAGGTTAGGTTAGGTAGGGTTGGTTAGGTAGGTTAGGTTAGGTTAGGTAGGGTTGGTTAGGTTAGGTTAGGTTAGGTTAGGTCAGGTTAGGTAGGGTAGGGTTGGTTAGGTTAGGTTAGGTTAGGTAGGGTTGGTTAGGTCAGGTTAGGTTAGGTAGGTCAGGTTAGGTTA
>NC_091170.1:43688749-43698749 GCF_040958095.1 Procambarus clarkii | reverse complement strand
TAGGTACTCCCTTATCCAATGGAGTACCTTCCCTTTCACTCCTGCATGCATCTCCGGCTTTTTCACTAGCATCTTGTGTGGTACTGTGTCAAAGCTTTCTGGCAATCCAAAAATATGCAGTCTGCCCACCCTTCTCTTGCCTGATTTTGTTGCCTGGTTGTAGAATTCAATTAATCCTGTGAGGCAGGACTTGCCATCCCTGAACCCATGTTGATGCTGTGTTACAAAGTTCTTTCGCTCCAGATATTCCACTAGCTTTTTTCGCACAATCTTCTCCATCAGCTTGCATGGTATGCAAGTTAGGGACACTGGCCTATAGTTCAGTGCCTCCTGTCTGTCCCCCTTCTTGTATATCGGGATTACATTAGCCGCTATCCAAATTCTTGGCAGTTCCCCAGTTGCCAGTGATTCGTTATACACTATGGAGAGTGGCAGGCACAGTGCTTCTGCTCCTTCCTTAAGTATCCAAGAGGAGATTCCATCTGGGCCTATAGCCTTTGTCACATCCAACTCTAGTAAAAGCTTCCTTACTTCCCCGCTGGTAATCTCAAACTCTTCTAGTGGATCACGGTTAATTACGCCCTCTCTTATCTCTGGAGCTTCTCCTTGATCTAAGGTGAAGACCTCCTGGAATTTAGTATTCATTTCCTCCCACACTTCCTTGTCGTTTGTAGTGAATCCGTGTGTCCCTATCCCTAATTTCATTACATGGTCCTTTACCGTTGTTTTTCTCCTGATGTGGCTGTGCAGCAATTCAGGTTGAGTCTTTTTCTTGCTTGCGATGTCATTTTCGTATTGCCCTTCTGCCTCTCTTCTGTGTGTGTGTGTGTGTGTGTGTGTGTGTGTGTGTGTGTGTGTGTGTGTGTGTGTGTGTGTGTGTGTATGTGTATGTGTATGTGTATGTGTATGTGTGTGTGTGTGTGTGTGTGTGTTGTGACGATAATCTCCTTCAAGAGATTGAGCCTGCTCTTCCCTCCATAATTACGTCGTTGGAATTATATAAAACTACTATGGAAGAAATGTCCAACAACGACAACAACACCAGCAAGGCTTGCCAGAGCGCAAAACGTTGCAGCCAGAGACACCTGTTCAGACTCAAACCGCCAAACTACTCGTTGATCGCTACCGGCCCCGCTGATTGGTCGCCGGTCTGGCTGCACCTGCACTCGCCCCCCCCTTACTACTTGATGTCTGGGGTCGCCACGACCTCAGACCTCAGAATGTTCAGTGCTTTCGTGGTTATCACTCCTCCCAGCTAGACGTTAGCGTGTACTGAGAGAGGTGATAGCTTAAAGCCAATATTCCAGCACCTCCCATTTAATTTTGTGTTGCACTTCTTGTTATTTTGCCTTAACGTAACTTTTCATTGTGTCATTTAAGTATTCTTATTATTTTGATTGATTTTATTATAAGAATTTGTTTGTGCATTTTATTCATGTTTTGATTTATTTAACGTAATTAAAATTTCATTGTTAAAGTTTACTTGTGTTTTGTGTGTCTTCTCCTTACCTTACCACAGACGAAGTTCCAGTTTTTTCTATTTTTTTTTATAACTATGTGACGAGGCCATACCCCTAGCCTTAAACAGCCGAACACCAACGCGTTACCGTCACAGTGTGTTTATGTATGTGTATGTGTATGTGTGTGTGTGTGTGTGTACGTGTGTGTGTGTGTGTTTACTAGTTGTGTTTACTAGTTGTGTGTTGCGGGGGTTGAGCTTTGCTCTTTCGGCCCGCCTCTCAACTGTCAATCAACTGTTTACTATTTTTTTTTCCCCACACCACACACACACCCCAGGAAGCAGCCCGTGTCAGCTGACTAACTCCCAGGTACCTATTTACTGCTAGGTAACAGGGGCACTTAGGGTGAAAGAAACTTTGCCCATTTGTTTCTGCCTCGTGCGGGAATCGAACCCGCGCCACAGAATTACGAGTCCTGCGCGCTATCCACCAGGCTACGAGGCCCCAAAGGTGTGTGTGTGTGTGTGTGTGTGTGTGTGTGTGTGTGTTTGTGTGTGTTTGTGTGTGTTTATGTGTGTGTTTATGTGTGTGTGTGTGTGTGTGTGTGTACTCACCTAGTTGTACTCACCTAGTTGTGTTTGCGGGGGTTGAGCTCTGGCTCTTTGGTCCCGCCTCTCAACCGTCAATCAACAGGTGTACAGATTCCTGAGCCTATCGGGCTCTGTCATATCTACACTTGAAACTGTGTATGGAGTTAGCCTCCACCACATCACTTCCTAATGCATTCCATTTGTCAACCACTCTGACACTAAAAAAGTTCTTTCTAATATCTCTGTGGCTCATTTGGGCACTCAGTTTCCACCTGTGTCCCCTAGTACGTGTGCCCCTTGTGTTAAATAGACTGTCTTTATCTACCCTATCAATCCCCTTCAGAATCTTGAATGTGGTGATCATGTCCCCCCTAACTCTTCTGTCTTCCAGCGAAGTGAGGTTTAATTCCCGTAGTCTCTCCTCGTAGCTCATACCTCTCAGCTCGGGTACTAGTCTGGTGGCAAACCTTTGAACCTTTTCCAGTTTAGTCTTATCCTTGACTAGATATGGACTCCATGCTGGGGCTGCATACTCCAGGATTGGCCTGACATATATGGTATACAAAGTTCTGAATGATTCTTTACACAAGTTTCTGAATGCCGTTCGTATGTTGGCCAGCCTGGCATATGCCGCTGATGTTATCCGCTTGATATGTGCTGCAGGAGACAGGTCTGGCGTGATATCAACCCCCAAGTCTTTTTCCTTCTCTGACTCCTGAAGAATTTCCTCTCCCAGATGATACCTTGTATCTGTGTGTGTGTGTGTGTGTGTGTGTGTGTGTGTGTGTGTGTGTGTGTGTGTGTGTGTGTGTGTTCCCACCCTCCGTGTTGTTGGGCAAAATGACCAGGTTGTAACTGCGAGCCAGGAGTTCCTAGACGCCTTGAGTATTATAACATTGATATCAATGTTGTAAACATTGATATATATATACAGCGTGTTATCACTGCAGTAACCTGGTGCCCCGGGGCCCAAACACCGTTGATGCTAACCTCACTTGAAGCTATTTTGCCTGCTTGGGAGCTGCTCGCAGAGTTAACCAGAGACTGGTGCTGGGCCGTCACTAAATATTGGGGAACGTGTGGCTTTAGCCTGTGGTATAAAATTAACGCCTAGTCCGCTCGTAAAGGTCATTGTTGCAGTTCTTGCGCCGTCTGAGGCCCTGGGCTAAGATTCACGAACCTGTTACGCAAGCACTTACGACCCTGTACATCTTTTCTCAATCTTTGGCGGCTTTGTTTACAATTATTAAACAGTTAATGAGCTCCGAAGCACCAGGAAGCTGTTTATAACAATAACAACAGTTGATTGGGAAGTTTTCATGCTTGTAAAGTGTTTAATAAATGTAACCAAAGCCGTTAAAGATTGAGGAAACATGTACACGTTCGTAAGTACTTGCGTAACTGCTTCGTGAATCTGGCCCCGGGCTCGGGGTGGGAAATGTGTCGACTCAAGTTTTCAGTCAGTTGTCTCGGTCAAGGTGTAACACTCTAATATTTCCTACCACATGCTTCAAAAAAGTAATTTATAAACACTTAAGACCCAGTCACTTGGGCTGGACGGTAGAACGACGGTCTCGCTTCATGCAGGTCGGCGTTCAATATCCGACCGTCGACAAGTGGTTGGGCACAATTCCTTCCCCCCCCCCCACCGTCCCATCCCAAATTCTTATCCTGACCCCTTCCAGTACTATATAGTCATAATGGCTTAGAGCTTTCTCCTGATAATTACCCTTCCCACAGACACCAGGCTTAGCGCTTTCTACTGATAATTATTCTACCCACAGCCCCCAGGCTTAGCGCTTTCTCCTGATAATTACCCTACCCACAGACCCCAGGCTTTGCGCTTTCTCCTGATAATTACCCTACCCACATACCCCAGGCTTAGCGCTTTCTCCTGATAATTACCCTACCCACAGACCAGAGAACATATACGGCACGCATAGACGCGATAAAGCACCTAAATTATTAGAAACACTAGAAAGAAGACGAGAGAGATACCAAATAATATACACGTGGAAAATACTGGAGGGCCAGGTCCCAAATCTACACAGTAAAATAATAACATACTGGAGTGAACGATATGGAAGAAAATGCAGAATAGAACCAGTGAAGAGCAGAGGTGCCATAGGCACAATCAGAGAACACTGTATAAACATCAGAGGTCCGCGGTTGTTCAACGTCCTCCCAGCGACTATAAGAAATATTGCCGGAACAACCGTGGACATCTTCAAGAGGAAACTGAACTGTTTTCTAAGAGAAGTTCCGGATCAGCCGAGCTGTGGTGGGTATGTGGGCCTGCGGGCCGCTCCAAGTTGAGTACAACTAGTTGTACTCAACTTGGAGTTGTACACCTAGGTGAGTACAACTAGTTGTACTCACCTAGTTGTGCTTGCGGGGGTTGAGCTCTGGCTCTTTGGTCCCGCCTCTCAACTGTCAATCAACAGGTGTACAGGTTCCTGAGCCTATTGGGCTCTATCATATCTACACTTGAAACTGTGTATGGAGTCAGCCTCCACCACATCACTTCCTAATGCATTCCATTTGTCAACCACTCTGACACTAAAAAAGTTCTTTCTAATATCTCTGTAACTCATTTGGGCACTCAGTTTCCACTTGTGTCCCCTAGTGCGTGTGCCCCTTGTGTTAAACCACCTGTCTTTATCAACCCTGTCAATTCCCTTGAGGATCTTGAATGTGGTGATCATTTTGTGTTTGTCTGTGTGTGTCCTATGCTTATTGCCTATGTCCTATTGAAGTAAAATACACAGAAAGGGATGAGGTAACTCACGCTCTTCTCACCCCGTTCAGTACTACGTGTTCATACATATATAGACACACATCACAAACAATAAACATATTACTAAACATTCTGAGTGATAAACATATACATTTCTTCCTATACACAAGTAGTATGGTATTGTACAGTGACAGTATTCACCTAGTTGTGCTTGTGGGGGGGTTGAGCTCTGCTCTTTCGGCCCGCCTCTCAACTGTCAATCGATCAACTGTTACTAACTACTAACTAATCCCCCCCCCCCCACACACACCCACCTACCCAGGAAGCAGCACATAACAGCTGTCTAACTCCCAGGTACCTATTTACTGCTAGGTAACAGGGGCATCAGGGTGAAAGAAACTCTGCCCATAGTTTCTCGCCGGCGCCGGGAATCGAACCCCGGATCACAGGATTACGTATCCAGCGTGCTGTCCACTCAGCCACCAGTTTTATGTACCTAAAAACATAAATAGTGTAGATGGATTCGTAGAGACTTGGTGTAATGGTGTAGTGGTGTCGGGGAGAGTAGACGGTGCTGGGGGTTCGTGCCCCGTCACCCTGGCCCCTCACACTGCTCACTCTTGTAGGCTCTACTAGTGCCCCGTCACCCTCGCCCCTCACACTGCTCACTCTAGTAGGCTCTACTAGAGCCCCGTCACCCTCGCCCCTCACACTGCTCACTCTAGTAGGCTCTACTAGAGCCCCGTCACCCTGGCCCCTCACACTGCTCACTCTTGTAGGCTCTACTAGTGCCCCGTCACCCTGGCCCCTCACACTGCTCACTCTTGTAGGCTCTACTAGTGCCCCGTCACCCTCGCCCCTCACACTGCTCACTCTTGTAGGCTCTACTAGAGCTCCGTCACCCTCGCCCCTCACACTGCTCACTCTAGTAGGCTCTACTAGAGCCCCGTCACCCTCGCCCCTCACACTGCTCACTCTAGTAGGCTCTACTAGAGCCCCGTCACCCTGGCCCCTCACACTGCTCACTCTAGTAGGCTCTACTAGAGCCCCGTCACCCTCGCCCCTCACACTGCTCACTCTAGTAGGCTCTACTAGGGCTCCGTCACCCTCGCCCCTCACACTGCTCACTCTAGTAGGCTCTACTAGAGCCCCGTCACCCTCGCCCCTCACACTGCTCACTCTAGTAGGCTCTACTAGAGCCCCGTCACCCTCGCCCCTCACACTGCTCACTCTAGTAGGCTCTACTAGAGCCCCGTCACCCTGGCCCCTCACACTGCTCACTCTAGTAGGCTCTACTAGAGCTCCGTCACCTTCGCCCCTCACACTGCTCACTCTAGTAGGCTCTACTAGAGCCCCGTCACCCTGGCCCCTCACACTGCTCACTCTAGTAGGCTCTACTAGAGCTCCGTCACCTTCGCCCCTCACACTGCTCACTCTAGTAGGCTCTACTAGAGCCCCGTCACCCTCGCCCCTCACACTGCTCACTCTTGTAGGCTCTATTAGTGCCCCGTCACCCTCGCCCCTCACACTGCTCACTCTAGTAGGCTCTACTAGAGCCCCGTCACCCTCGCCCCTCACACTGCTCACTCTTGTAGGCTCTATTAGTGCCCCGTCACCCTCGCCCCTCACACTGCTCACTCTAGTAGGCTCTACTAGAGCCCCGTCACCCTCGCCCCTCACACTGCTCACTCTTGTAGGCTCTACTAGAGCTCTCCTGGTGCTGGTGTTCACATTAACCACAGTCACGGCCACAGTCCCCTCCTAACACCTCACATTAATATAACTTATAATAAAACTTTGGCATACTGCGATTTAAACTTAAGCAGGAAATGTTTGTGGGTAAATTTGACGATGGTACGAGTGCGTGCGTGCGTGTGTGTGTGTGTGTGTGTGTGTGTGTGTGTGTGTGTGTGTGTGTGTGTGTGTGTGTGTGTGTGTACTCACCTAGTTGTGCTTGCGGGGACTGAGCTCTGCTCTTTGGTCCCGCCTCTCAACTATCAATCAACAAGTGTACAGGTTCCTGAGCCTATTGGGCTCTATCATATCTACACTTGAAACTGAGTATGGAGTCAGCCTCCACCACATCACTGCCTAATGCATTCCATCTGTTAACTACTCTGACACTGAAAAAAGTTCTTTCTAACATGTCTGTGGCTCATTTGGGCACTAACATCTTTCACTGTTATCAAGTGTCCTGTTATTTCTATAGTTTCAGGGTGTGTGCGTGCGTATTTTACTATTTACTATTTGTGCCTTTAGGATCGAGCAGTTAGCTCTTGGACCCCGTCTTCTAATCATCCGTTGTCTAATGTACTGCCTCCTGACCTAATTTATAATTTATAATTTATAATTTATGACCTAATGTACTGACTCCTAACCTAACCTAACCTAACCTAATGTACTGACTCCTAACCTAACCTAACCTAACCTAACCTAACCTAATGTACTGACTCCTAACCTAACCTAACCTAACCTAATGTACTGACTCCTAACCTAACCTAACCTAATTTTCCTCTATCTACTACATATTCTCCCTCTCTCACACAGGCCAGCCTCCTGTTGTGGTGGTACTTATAGTAACGATGACCACCATAGTACATATACCGACGTACTAAGCAATTAGAACGTAGAAATCGGTACTATTGAATTTGGACAAACTGGTAAACTAGTTTCTACTTATGTTGCAAAGACAAACTAACCGAACATTCCTAGGCCTAATACACGATATCTGAGGCCTAATATCGTACATGTGTGTGCTATATTAGGCCTAGGAATATTTAAGTTTTTTTTTTTTGCTTCATTTTTTTCCGACTCTATAACGTGAATTGTACAAATTTCTTCTATTTAACTGCTTAGTACGTCAATCTTTGTACTATGGTTCTCACATAGTTACAAAAAGTACTATCTAAACATAATTGTTTGCGCGCGCGCGCACGCGCACACACACACACACACACACACACACACACACACACACACACACACACACACACACACACACAGGATGTAGCCCGTACTTGCTATCAAACTCTCAGATACTTATTTACTGCTGGGGTGAACAGATGCGCAAGGTGAAAGAAAATCTGCCCATTTGTTTCTGCCTCAGACTGTGAAATGGGAAAATAATTGTAATACATTTGTTCCGCAAGGAGCGTCCTCAGAATCCGACAGACGAGCATTTTATAAAGCAACATGACCGCCACACCCAAGGCAGTGGAGACGGGCTCACCATAGACCGTGCTACTTGGAACTTTTGGTTCCAGGTAGCGAATCAAACAACAACAACAACAGGCAGTGGAGCACTACACATACTAGAGAGCCGGTCGGCCGAGCGGACAGCACACTGGCCTTGTGATCCTGTGGTCCTGGGTTCGATCCCGGGCGCCGGAGAGAAACAATGGGCAGCGTTTCTTTCACCCTATGCCCCTGTTACCTAGCAGTAAAATAGGTACCTGGGTGTTAGTCAGCGGTCACGGGCTGCTTCCTGGGGGGGGGGGGGGTGGAGACCTGGTCGAGGACCGGGGGGGGGGGGTGGAGACCTGGTCGAGGACCGGGCCGCGGGGACACTAAAAAGCCCCGAAATCATCTAAAGATAACCTCAAGATACCACAATACTACCACAACACCCTCCTAATGATCTTAAGGTGCCAGACATTAACATACCGTGACCTGCAGAAGTCTTGCAAGTAACACGAAACACGCGTTGCTTGGGCCCCATCCATCAATCTTGGTAATGAGACGCTTAACGCGTTGGTGACACGCAACGCCACCTGGTGAGGCCACAGCCAACTATCACAGTAAACAACGCCATCTAGTGAGGTCACAGCCAACTATCACAGTAAACAACGCCATCTAGTGAGGTCACAGCCAACTATCACAGTAAACAACGCCACCTGGTGAGGCCACAGCCAACTATCACAGTAAACAACGCCACCTGGTGAGGTCACAGCCAACTATCACAGTAAACAACGCCACCTGGTGAGGTCACAGCCAACTATCACAGTAAACAACGCCACCTGGTGAGGCCACAGCCAACTATCACAGTAAACAACGCCATCTAGTGAGGTCACAGCCAACTATCACTGTAAACAACGCCACCTGGTGAGGCCACAGCCAACTATCACAGTAAACAACGCCATCTAGTGAGGTCACAGCCAACTATCACTGTAAACAACGCCACCTGGTGAGGCCACAGCCAACTATCACAGTAAACAATGCCATCTAGTGAGGCCACAGCCAACTATCACAGTAAACAACGCCATCTAGTGAGGTCACAGCCAACTATCACTGTAAACAACGCCACCTGGTGAGGCCACAGCCAACTATCACAGTAAACAACGCCATCTAGTGAGGTCACAGCCAACTATCACTGTAAACAACGCCAGCTGGTGAGGCCACAGCCAACTATCACAGTAAACAACGCCACCTGGTGAGGCCACAGCCAACTATCACAGTAAACAACGCCACCTGGTGAGGCCACAGCCAACTATCACAGTAAACAACGCCACCTGGTGAGGTCACAGCCAACTATCACTGTAAACAACGCCAGCTGGTGAGGCCACAGCCAACTATCACAGTAAACAACGCCACCTGGTGAGGCCACAGCCAACTATCACAGTAAACAACGCCATCTAATGAGACCACAGCCAACTATCACAGTAAACAACGCCACCTAGTGAGACCACAGCCAACTATCACAGTAAACAACGCCACCTGGTGAGGCCACAGCCAACTATCACAGTAAACAAGTCAATGTTCGGAGGTAAACCAAACAATATCCATCTCGTCTCAATCAAATAATATAGGAATATAGGACTCAGCCCCATTTTTCATCAAATGGGAAAGTGTACAAGGCATTATTATCCCCATACGTAAATTATAACGGCAATGTTAACAGAGGAACAATGGTAATGTTAACAGAGGAACAATGGTAATGTTAACAGAGGAACAACGGTAATGTTAACAGAGGAACAATGGTAATGTTAACAGAGGAACAATGGTAATGTTAACAGAGGAACAACGGTAATGTTAACAGAGGAACAATGGTAATGTTAACAGAGGAACAACGGTAATGTTAACAGAGGAACAATGGTAATGTTAACAGAGGAACAACGGTAATGTTAACAGAGGATCAACGATAATGTTAACAGAGGAACAATGGTAATGTTACCACAAAGGAACAATGGTAATGTTAACAGAGGAACAATGGTAAT
>NC_091170.1:43663749-43683749 GCF_040958095.1 Procambarus clarkii | reverse complement strand
CGCCCTTTAAGAAAACCAAACTTGCTGGACGTGCGCCAAAGAAAAAGTTGGACACCGCGTCAACACCAACGTCAGTTTTATTATTATTATTATTATTATTATTATTATTATTTTCTACCACAGACGTGGCCACACATTTACAATGCTAACCAGCATATATACATTTTCTTTACTCCTGGTTTATAACTCGATTTTATATGATTGACTGTTACTCGTTGAGTTCTGTTTGACAGAAAATTGAGTATCCAGCGTCTTACTTTACCGGTTATTCCAATTGATCTCATTTTGTGCGCTATCACTCTATGGTCACATTTACCGAATGCCTTTCGAAGTCCGTGTATACCACATCAGCATTCTGTTTTTCTTCTAATGCCTCAGTGACTTTAGAAGAAGTGCCGGACCAACCGGGTTGTAGTGTGCCTGCGGGCCGCTCAAAGTTACAAAGAGCGTTTTGGACTAGGCTACCACCAGACAAGCCTGGCCCCAGGCCGGGCTTGGGGCGTAGAAGAACGGCCAGAACCCGCCCCAGGCATACTCCGTACAAACACATCACACACCATCATGGAGGCCACACCACACACCATTAGGGGGGGGCACACCACACACCATTAGGGGGGGGGCACACCACACACCATTAGGGGGGGGCACACCACACACCATTAGGGGGGGGGCACACCACACACCATTAGGGGGGGGGGCACACCACACACCATTAGGGGGGGGGCACACCACACACCATTAGGGGGGGCACACCACACACCATTAGGGGGGGGAACACACCACACATCATTAGGGGGGGCCACACCACACATCATTAGAGGGCTACACCACACACCATTAGGGGGGCCACACTATAACACATAAGAGGGCCACACCATTAAGCAGAAGACATCATGTCACTGACCAGTAGGAGAACCACTAATGACCATAAGGGCTGCACCAGTGACGTTATCATCAAATAGTTTACCTGTATCAGGGGCAAATATCGATAATCATGAGAGACGTGTCACTAACCATCATGAAACACATTACTAACCAACAAGTGGAACACCATTAACCAATAAAGGCCACGCCATTAACCAACAAGACACACCCCCACTGAAGTGGAGATTAAGAAAAGGACGGCAGTAAAGAGGTCGCCATTAAAAAAAAGATCAACTTGAAGCAAGTGGGACAGGTCGGTACAATTTCTGGCTCCCTCAATGGAGCATCAAATCTCAGGGTCCGTCGTTGGCCCTCGAGTGTCGGGGAACAAGATGAAAGTCCCTTTTTAAGTGTGAGCGAAAGAAGAGCCAATATGAGGCCCAAGAGAGTAAGAGGCCAGTGTCGCACCATCCCTTATGGGGCTGGGATCTTGCAATCTGTGGAGCCGGTCGGCCGAGCGGACAGCACGCTGGACATGTGATCCTGTGGTCCTGGGTTCGATCCCAGGCGCCGGCGAGAAACACTGGGCAGAGTTTCTTTCACCCTATGCCCCTGTTACCTAGCAGTAAAATAGGTACCTGGGTGTTAGTCAGCTGTCACGGGCTGCTTCCTGGGGGTGGAGGCCTGGTCGAGGACCGGGCCGCGGGGAGTCTAAAGCCCCGAAATCATCTCAAGATAACCTCAAGATGTGTTGTTCACAGTGGTCGAGTTACTCTGACTTTGCCTAGGAGCCGGCTAGGCAAATAGGTGCTACGTTACCCTCTGTTGCTCAGATGTAAGCTAATAGTCTACTATTCCAGAATATGATTTGGGTTCTTACTAGCGAATGAAGAACACAACTGATAAGGGAAGGTCTTACCTCTCCTCGAGCTAGAAGCAGCAGCGACATTAGTTGACATTAAGGTCGGTGCAAAAAAATTCGTAGTTATGATAGATTATTTATTTTTGGTCACCTTGAGCCTGACGTATGAATCATAGCTCGCTTGATCAGGTCTCCTCCGGAGGTGTTTATCAGGTTTTCTTTTAAACACCGTGAGTGGTCGGCCAGGTATCCCCCCCTATGTATAGCTGGACAGTGTTAAGCAAGCCTGGATCCCCAACGTTTTTAGAATTGATAATAGAAAGGCTTCTTCCGCTACAAGTGTCAAGTACGAGGCTCTGGAACTTGGCAGAACGCAAGCGTTCAAGAAGACAGTCGTCTCCTAAGGCGTGGAAAGACACTTGAAGAATTAAGCAGGTCCACTATGGTTTGGTAAGTCTACTATAAAGAGTTAGGCAAGTCTATTATAAGAGTTAGGCAAGTCTATTATAAGAGTTAGGCAGGTCTATTATAAGAGTTAGGCAAGTCTATTATAAAGAGTTAGGCAGGTCTATTATAAGAGTTAGGCAAGTCTATTATAAGAGTTAGGCAAGTCTATTATAAAGAGTTAGGCAGGTCTATTATAAGAGTTAGACAGGTCCATTATAAGAGTTAGACAGGTCCATTATAAGAGTTAGACAGGTCCATTATAAGAGTTAGACAGGTCTATTATAAGAGTTAGACAGGTCCATTATAAGAGTTAGACAGGTCCATTATAAGAGTTAGACAGGTCCATTATAAGAGTTAGACAGGTCCATTATAAGAGTTAGACAGGTCCATTACTAGAGTTAGACAGGTCCATTACTAGAGTTAGACAGGTCCATTACTAGAGTTAGACAGGTCCATTATAAAAGTTAGACAAGCAGTCTACCTTGAGACGCAGGTGGATGATAACCGAGATACTACCACTTAAAGTCACATTATCCAGGACAACCTACAAGCCAATCAATGTCACACACTACCCACTGTAAACAGGATAACATGGTGGAAGCCAAAAAGAAATTGACTTCCCACGTGGATTACGTACCATATGTTATACGCCACGTTATATCGTTATACGTTATACCATACGTATACCTTACGTACCATATACGTTATATCGCCATCAAGTGTCCCAAAACATGGGCGTACCCGAGGTGGACAAAGTTACCGGCTTTGACCAATAACATCCAGTACACATGAGATAGGGAGTACGGGCCGTGCACAAGAGACAGGGAGTACGGGCCGTACACAAGAGATAGGGAGTACGGGCCGTGCACATGAGACGGGGAGTACGGGCCGCACACAAGAGAGGGAGTACAGGCCGTACACAAGAGACAGGGAGTACGGGCCGTACACATGAGACGGGGAGTACGGGCCGCACACAAGAGAGGGAGTACGGGCCGTACACATGAGACAGGGAGTACGGGCCGTACACAAGAGATAGGGAGTACGGGCCGTACACAAGAGACAGGGAGTACGGGCCGTACACAAGAGACAGGGAGTACGGGCCGTACACAAGAGACAGGGAGTACGGGCCGTTCACAAGAGATAGGGAGTACGGGCCGTACACAAGAGACGGAGTACGGGCCGTACACAAGAGACGGGGAGTACGGGCCGTACACAAGAGACAGGGTGTACGGGCCGTACACAAGAGACGGGGAGTACGGGCCGTACACAAGAGACAGGGTGTACGGGCCGTACACAAGAGACAGGGAGTACGGGCCGTACACAAGAGATAGGGAGTACGGGCCGTACACAAGAGACAGGGTGTACGGGCCGTACACAAGAGACAGGGAGTACGGGCCGTACACAAGAGACGGGGAGTACGGGCCGTACACAAGAGACAGTGTGTACGGGCCGTACACAAGAGACAGGGTGTACGGGCCGTACACAAGAGATAGGGAGTACGGGCCTTTCACAAGAGACAGGGTGTACGGGCCGTACACAAGAGACGGGGAGTACGGGCCGTACACAAGAGACAGGGAGTACGGGCCGTACACAAGAGACTGGGAGTACGGGCCGTACACAAGAGACAGGGAGTACGGGCCGCACACAAGAGGCGGGGAGTACGGGCCGTACACAAGAGACAGGGAGTACGGGCCGTACACAAGAGACGGAGAGTACGGGCCGTACACAAGAGACAGGGAGTACGGGCCGTACACAAGAGACAGGGAGGACGGGCCGTACACAAGAGACAGGGAGTACGGGCCGTACACAAGAGACAGGGAGTACGGGCCGTACACAAGAGACAGGGAGAACGGGCCGTACACAAGAGACAGGGAGTACGGGGCGTACACAAGAGACAGGGAGTACGGGCCGTACACAAGAGACAGGGAGTACGGGCCGTACACAAGAGACAGGGAGTACGGGCCGTACACAAGAGACAGGGAGTACGGGCCGTACACAAGAGACAGGGAGTACGGGCCGTACACAAGAGACAGGGAGTACGGGCCGCACACAAGAGAGGGAGTACGGGCCGTACACAAGAGAGGGAGTACGGGCCGCACACAAGAGAGGGAGTACGGGCCGCACACAAGAGAGGGAGTACGGGCCGTACACAAGAGAGGGAGTACGGACCGTACACAAGAGAGGGAGTACGGACCGTACACAAGAGAGGGAGTACGGGCCGTACTGCCGTACTTGCCACGCTGAGGGGCGCCCCTCCGAGGACGTGTTGGAGTACACATAGTGCTAAACACTGTGGTACAGAGCGAGGGTTAGAGTCTGCTTCCCCTAATGTAATTAAACTCTACTCACTCGCTCGCTCCCCCTTTAGTTTACCAACAATTTCTCCTCCCTTACTCTCATTATCTTCTCATATCACTCTCCCTTCTCTCTTCTCTACCTCTCTCTTTTCCCTCTCTCTTCTCTCTTTTCTCCCTCTCTCTTTTCTCCCTCTCTCTTTTCCCTCTCGCTTCTCTCTTTTCTCCCTCTCTCTTTTCTCCCTCTCTTTTCCCTCTCGCTTCTCTCTTTTCTCCCTCTCTCTTTTCCCCTCTCGCTTCCCTCTCACCATCACTGTTTTCCCTTCTCACTCACTAACGCTTCCCTCTCACTCTGACTCCCCCCAATCTTTCTTCAGCTCCCACTCTTCCCTCCCTTTCATTCAGTCTCTCTTGCCGTCTCCCCCCTCCTTCGCCCTCTCCCCTTTACCCAGTGCGAGCCGTCAAGCCCTGACAGAGCTGAGGGCTGGCACAGCACCTGCTCCACAGTGCCCGCAGCGCCGCCGCCGCCACCACGTGCGCCACCCGCCACTCCACACACCCTCTAAGTCACCGGATAAATGTCCCGGTGCTCCTCCCTCAGATGTAGAGATCCCCTCCAATGCCTCAGAGTCCACCCCTCTTCCTCCTCCTGCGTCGCCAACAGGGAGAAACCCATCAGTGAAAACAATCAGATCCCTCTTTACCAATGGAAAGAGAAAGAGTTTCAAAGTCGGAAGGAGACAAACGGATGCGCTGTAGGGGGAGTGCTCCGCGCGGCCCCATCGATCTGAGCGTTCTGAGGGGACGCGAGAACAGGTCGACTGTGGGGAGATGGACCCGCCGAGAGGGAGGGAGGGAGGCAGGGAGGGAGGGAGGAAGAGAGGCAGGCAGGGAGGGAGGGAGGGAGAGAGGGAGGGAGAGAGGCAGGGAGGGAGAGAGGCAGGGAGGGAGGGAGGGAGGGAGAGAGGCAGGGAGGGAGAGAGGCAGGGAGAGAGGGAGGAAGAGAGGCAGGGAGAGAGGCAGGGAGGGAGGGAGGAAGGCAGGCAGGGAGGGAGGGAGGGAGGGAGGGATGGAGGGAGGGAGGGAGGAAGGCAGGCAGGCAGGCAGGGAGGGAGAGAGGCAGGCAGGGAGGGAGGGAGGGAGGGAGAGAGGCAGGCAGGGAGGGAGGGAGAGAGGAAGGCAGGCAGCCATGGGGAGAGGGAGGAGAGGTCGCTGGGTAAAGAAGGAGAGAGTTGAAAGGGGTAATCGGAGGAGAGGAAGACAGAGAAGCACAGTGGAGATCAAACGACGCGACGTAATTCAGAGAGGAAGCGAAGGGGAAGAAGATAAACACTAAGCGAGGAGGAGGAAGAGAATAAGGAGAGGTAAGACAGGAAACAATGAAGAAGAGACAGACAAGGAGGAGGAAGAGAAGGACGAGGTGTAAGACACGTAGGGAGACGAGAATGAAGAGAAGTAAGGCAAGGAGGAGAAGGAGGAGGAGGAGGAGGAGAAGGAGGAGTAAAACAAGGAGACAGAGGATGAAGACAAAGAAGAGGGGGTGAGACAAGAGGGAGTAATCTGGTGAAGAATGAGGAAGGAGTGAGGTAGAGATGATAAATGAGAGCGTGGGAGCTCAATACTGGCGTAGCAAACGATGAGAGAGAGAGAAAGAGAGAGAGCGAGAGAGAAAGAGAGAGAGCGAGAGAGCGAGAGAGCGAGAGAGAGAGAGCGAGAGAGCGAGAGCGAGAGAGCGAGAAAGAGCGAGAAAGAGAGAGAGAGAGCGAGAGAGAGAGAGAGAGAGAGAGAGAGAGAGAGAGAGAGAGAGAGAGAGAGAGAGAGAGAGAGAGAGAGAGAGAGAGAGAGAGAGAGAGAGAGAGCGAGAGAGAGAGAGTGAGAGAGAGTGAGAGAGAGTGAGAGAGAGAGTGAGAGAGAGAGAGAGAGAGAGAGAGAGAGAGAGAGAGAGAGCGAGAGAGAGAGAGAGAGAGAGCGAGAGAGAGAGAGCGAGAGAGAGAGAGAGCGAGAGAGAGAGAGTGAGAGAGAGAGAGAGAGAGAGCGAGAGAGAGAGAGAGCGAGAGAGAGAGAGAGCGAGAGAAAGAGAGAGCGAGAGAGAGAGAGTGAGAGAGAGAGAGAGAGAGAGCGAGAGAGAGAGAGAGCGAGAGAAAGAGAGAGAGAGCGAGAGAAAGAGAGAGAGAGCGAGAGAAAGAGAGAGCGAGAGAAAGGGAGAGAGAGCGAGAGAAAGGGAGAGAGAGCGAGAGAAAGAGAGAGAGAGCGAGAGAAAGAGAGAGAGAGCGAGAGAAAGAGAGAGAGAGCGAGAGAAAGAGAGAGCGAGAGAGAGAGAGAGCGAGAGAGCGAGAGAGAGAGAGAGAGAGAGAGAGAGAGAGAGAGAGAGAGAGAGAGAGAGAGAGAGAGAGAGAGAGAGAGAGAGCGAGAGCGAGAGAGAGCGAGAGAGAGAGAGAGAGAGAGAGAGAGAGAGAGAGAGAGAGAGAGAGAGAGAGAGAGAGAGAGAGAGCGAGAGAGAGAGCGAGAGAGAGAGCGAGAGAGAGCGAGAGCGAGAGAGCGAGAGCGAGAGAGAGAGAGAGAGAGAGAGAGCGAGAGAGAGAGAGAGAGAGAGCGAGCAGGAGAGCAGAGCAGTGAGACGTGGGCCAGATTCATCAGGAAAAAGACAGGGAGGTTGGCTAAGGCACATCACTGTTGCCACACACACACACACACACACACACACACACACACACACACACACACACACACACACACACACACGCACACGCACACGCACACGCGAGGCAGGACCAAAGAGCCAAAGTTCAACCCCCGCAAGCACAAATAGGTGAGTACACACACACACACACACACACACACACACACACACACACACACACACACACACACACACACACACACACACACAGTAGAGCAGTAGTAGTAGCAGGCATTAAAGAGCAAACAGGGACCAGACCAAAGGAGCGGAGAGACAAGGACAAAAACATAGTTACCGAGATCCTTAAAGAGGTAAAGATGGAGGGAACTGACCAAAATGTTGAAACCGTTTTCAGGCTTGGAACGTACAACAAGGACAGAGACCGAATGATAAAGGTGGTATTCATGAGTGAAATCATGAAAGAGGAACTGTTAGCAAGGAAGAGCAGTCTAGCACATGTACAAAAGTTCAAAAAAGTATTCCTGCAGAGGGATATGACAAGGGAAGAGAGAAAGCAAGCAGCAGACACTAGGAAGGAGTGCAGGGAGAGAGAAAGGAATCAGAGAACCGCAACCCCGAACCCTACAATCCCAGAGGGGAGTGGGGAACCCTCCTCAAACAGTTCAACAGGTACAGGGAGTGGGGCACCACCCCCTCATTCTACCCAACAGACACCCTACCTGCCCCATCCCCTGTCAGCCCCCCACTAAGTGCCCACCTAGGGCACCCTCCCCCCACCCACCCCCTCCTCCCACTCACCCCCTCCTCCCACTCACCCCTCTCCCAAGGACCTCCCTTCTCCCACATGCCCTCCCATCTCTCCCACCCCCAAGACCTCCGTTCTCCCTTACCCCCCTAAGCCCCCCACTTTCCCCCACCCCACCTAATTCTTCCCTTCTCCCCCACTCCCCTAAACCCTCCCCTCTTCCTCACCCACCTCAGCCTTCTCTTTCACCCCATGCCCCCCAAGCCCTCTCCCCTTTTCTGTCCCCCCCTTCCCCCCAAGCCTCTCCTCCCCCATGCTTCCCCAACCATCCCCCATGCTTCCCCAACCCTCCCCCTCTCACTCTCCCCCCTTACCCTCCCCCCTATCCCCCACCCCTCTAAGCCCTTCCTCCTCCACCAGTCTCCCCCGTACCAGATCCTTCCAGCTCCCACTCAACCCAGATCCCACAGGACCCCCCCCCCCCAGAGGAGAAGCAGAAGAGAGTCAGTTTCAGGGTAATGTACTCGAACATAGATGGGATCACAAGCAAGGCAATTGAACTATGGGAAAGAGCACAAGTGAACTCAGATGTAATCGGACTCACTGAAACAAAACTCTCTGGAATCATAACGAATGCCGTGTTTCCCAAGGAGTACACAGTAATAAGGAAAGAGAAGGAAGGTAGGGGAGGGGACGGAGTGGCCCTACTCATGAGAAAGGAATGGAGTTTTAAGGAGATGGCTATCCCAGGCTGTGAGGGTTTCAGAGACTACATAGCAGGCACCATGACAATGGGAGGACCAAGAATAGTAGTAGCAGTAATATATGTGACAGAAGACCTCCAGTCAAGAGTATGAAAACAAAAACATAGCAGTTAACACTATAATTGAGAGGGCAGCCTCTGCTGCCTGTAGAAATAGATCCCACCTGCTCATCATGGGGGACGTCAATCACGGAAGGATTGACTGGGAGAACAAGGAACCACATGGAGGTGAGGATACGCGGAGAGCCAAACTATTGGAAGTGGTGACTAGAAACTTTTTAACCCAGCATGTCAGAGAGAGAGCCCACAAGGACGATAAGAAATGACGAACCAGCGAGACTCGACCTAGTCTTCACTCTGAACGACTCCGGCGTAAAAGAAATCGGTTTTGAGGCCCCAGTAGGAATGAGCGACCACAGTGTACTGGTGTTTGAGTACCCGATTGAAGAAGGGTTATTGAACTCGAGGAGGAATACCGAAAACAAAATATTAGCATACCGAAAGGGAAACTATGAGGAGATAAGAAAATTCCTAACAGATATAGCATGGGAAACAGAGCTCAGGGAAAAGACGGCCCAAGACATGATGGACTACATCACACAGAAGTGCAAGGACGCACCAAACAAGTTTGCCCCAGTCAAAAAGGAAAACAGTGAAATGAAGATGAGAAACCCATGGTTTAATCAGATATGTAGGCTAGCTAAGCGGCAAAGTAAAACTACAGAACCCCCCCCTCCCTCTCAATCCAGCTTTTTTAGATTTTATAATGTAATTGTTTTGGCATAATTTACTTGCCATTGTATCCTTATGGTAAGCTACAGCTCTAAATCATTTAATATTCATGTTAAATTTAATATTTAAAAGTAAATATAATGAGCTAATATGAGTTATTTTTTTTTTTATAGGCAGACACTTGGTGAGTTGAGCATGAAAGGTGACTTGGTCGTGTTTACAAGTGTTGTGTGATGATCAGGGGCAGTCAGTTGTAGGGTTCTCGAATTCTTGCATGATGACTCACTTTGCATATTAATCTTGAACATTAAGTTGAATTGCTTAAATTATGATACTTATCATGTGAAATATAATTGATGAATTTATTGTTTAAATTGTCTTTAACATTGTTCCCTAGAGTTTTTGAGTTGAGATGAGAAAGCCTCTGCGGTTACTGGTTTCATGATTTTAATGAGTACATGATACAGATGGAACAGACTAATAATGACCTCGGAATAACATCTTTGAGAATATTGTGATACAGACAAGTTCCATTCCTTGTCTTGTATGTAATGGTCTTGAATGGATGGTGGCAGCATTTCTTCTTCTACTATCTACTTTTCTACTTCTACCTATCTACTCCTCCCCATCCACCCTTCTCCAAACTCTCCCTTTCAACTGACGGCCCTCCTCGCTCCTCCCACCTTTCTACCTCTCTCACCCCAAACTCTCACTAATTATTTCATTATCCATTTCTTCCCTTTCTTTTCTCTTATACGTTTGTGGCAGTGAAATGTGTTCTAGATTTCTCTAGAGTTGCAGGTAGCTGATCAAGTTACGGCGCCTTGTAGTCCCCGCACCTAGGTAATCGAATACCTAGGTTACAAGGTGTTGAACGAGAGGGGTTGCCGTAGGAACTCTGGGGGGTGCTCTAGAATAGTTAGCTAACTGAGGGCGGGATACCGGACTAAAGAAGCCGTTTCCCCCGACCTCGTTAGTTAACTGGTTGGTGGAATAATGGACTAGAGAGCTATTTCCCCCTAACCCCCGTTACAAGGCTATAGACCCAGATGGAATCGCCCCATGGATACTAAAGGAAGGAGCAGAAGAGCTGTGCCTGCCACTCTCCATAGTGTATAACAAATCACTGGCAACAGGGGAACTGCCAGAAATTTGTAAAGCAGCTAATGTAGTCCCGATATACAAGGGGATAGACAGGAGGCACTGAACTACAGGCCAGTGTCCCTAACCTGCATACCATGCAAACTGATGGAGAAGATTGTGCAAAGAAAGCTAGTGGAACATCTGGAGCGAAAGAACTTTGAAACACAGCATCAAGATGGGTTCAGGGATGGCAGGTCCTGCTCACAGGGTTACTTGAATTCTACGACCAGGCAACAAAAATCAGGCAAGAAAGAGAAGGGTGGGCAGACTGCATATTTTTGGATTGTCAGAAAGCCTTTGATACAGTACTACACAAGAGGCTAGTGAAAATGCTGGAGATGCAGGCTGGAGTGAAAGGGACGGTACTCCATTGGATAAAGGAGTACCTAAGCAACAGGAGACAACGAGTCAGTGTGAGAGGTGAGGTCTCAGATTGGCGAGACGTTACAAGTGGAGTCCCGCAGGGTTCAGTCCTTGAACCTATATTGTTTCTGGTATATGTAAATGATCTCCCAGAGGGTATAGACTCATTTCTCTCAATGTTTGCTGATGATGCAAAAATTATGAGGAGGATTGAAACAGAGGATGATAGTAGGAGGCTACAAGATGACCTAGACAGACTGAGTGAATGGTCTAACGAATGGCTGTTGAAGTTCAACCCGAGTAAATGAAAGTAATGAAACTAGGCGGTGGAAACAGGAGGCCAGACACAAGATACAGAATAGGAGATGAAGTACTTAATGAAACGGACAGAGAGAAAGATCTAGGAGTTGATATCACATCACACATAAAAAGAATAACGTCTGCGGCATATGCGAGGCTGGCTTACATCAGAACAGCATTCAGGAACCTGTGTAAGGAATCATTCAGAATCTTGTACACCACATATGTAAGACCAATCCTGGAGTATGCGGCCCCAGCATGGAGCCCGTATCTTGTGAAGCACAAGACGAAGCTGGAAAAAGTCCAAAGGTATGCCACTAGACTAGTCCCAGAACTAAGAGGCATGAGTTACGCGGAAAGGCTGCGGGAAATGCACCTTACGACACTTGAAGACAGAAGAGTAAGGGGAGATATGATCACAACCTACAAAATCCTCAGAGGAATCGACCGGGTAAACAAGGATAAACTATTCAACACTGGTGGGACGCGAACAAGGGAACACAGGTTGAAAATGAGTACCCACATGAGCCACAGGGACGTTAGAAGGAACTTTCTCAGTGTCAGAGTAGTTAACAGATGGAATGCATTAGGCAGTGATGTGGTGGAGGTTGACTCCATACACAGTTTCAAATGTAGATATGATAGAGCCCAGTAGGCTCAGGAATCTGTACACCAGTTGACTGACAGTTGAGAGGCGGGACCAAAGAGCCAAAGCTCAACTCCCGCAAGCACAAATAGGTGAGTACACACACACACACGCGCGCACAGTTCCTCATCCTCACTCAACTGACGAATCCAAACCAGTGGTTTTATTTTTTTATTGGGCCGGATATTCCTGCGCGGGCCCTAAGCCTATACCTGGCTTACTAAGTGTTACTTGTTTCTTGTTTCTGTTTTACTTGGGCGGAGTATGAGTATTTATGACTCTTATGTTCGCTTCAGTAAGATTATGCCCCGTGTGCTTAACAACAACTTCAACTCTGTTGATTATTAGTTGAAATCTTATTGGGTTCGTAACTGTGTACTGTGTTGGAGAACGTTCCAGTGGTCTGTTGTGGTTGTAACTGTGCACTGTGTTGGAGAATGTTCCAGTGGTCTGTTGTGGTTGTAACTGTGCACTGTGTTGGAGAACGTTCCAGTGGTCTGTTGTGGTTGTAACTGTGCACTGTGTTGGAGAATGTTCCAGTGGTCTGTTGTGGTTGTAACTGTGCACTGTGTTGGAGAACGTTCCAGTGGTCTGTTGTGGTTGTAACTGTGCACTGTGTTGGAGAATGTTCCAGTGGTCTGTTGTGGTTGTAACTGTGCACTGTGTTGGAGAATGTTCCAGTGGTCTGTTGTGGTTGTAACTGTGCACTGTGTTGGAGAATGTTCCAGTGGTCTGTTGTGGTTGTAACTGTGCACTGTGTTGGAGAACGTTCCAGTGGTCTGTTGTGGTTGTAACTGTGCACTGTGTTGGAGAACGTTCCAGTGGTCTGTTGTGGTTGTAACTGTGCACTGTGTTGGAGAATGTTCCAGTGGTCTGTTGTGGTTGTAACTGTGCACTGTGTTGGAGAACGTTCCAGTGGTCTGTTGTGGTTGTAACTGTGCACTGTGTTGGAGAACGTTCCAGTGGTCTGTTGTGGTTGTAACTGTGCACTGTGTTGGAGAATGTTCCAGTGGTCTGTTGTGGTTGTAACTGTGCACTGTGTTGGAGAACGTTCCAGTGGTCTGTTGTGGTTGTAACTGTGCACTGTGTTGGAGAATGTTCCAGTGGTCTGTTGTGGTTGTAACTGTGCACTGTGTTGGAGAATGTTCCAGTGGTCTGTTGTGGTTGTAACTGTGCACTGTGTTGGAGAACGTTCCAGTGGTCTGTTGTGGTTGTAACTGTGCACTGTGTTGGAGAATGTTCCAGTGGTCTGTTGTGGTTGTAACTGTGCACTGTGTTGGAGAATGTTCCAGTGGTCTGTTGTGGTTGTAACTGTGCACTGTGTTGGAGAATGTTCCAGTGGTCTGTTGTGGTTGTAACTGTGCACTGTGTTGGAGAATGTTCCAGTGGTCTGTTGTGGTTGTAACTGTGCACTGTGTTGGAGAATGTTCCAGTGGTCTGTTGTGGTTGTAACTGTGCACTGTGTTGGAGAATGTTCCAGTGGTCTGTTGTGGTTGTAACTGTGCACTGTGTTGGAGAATGTTCCAGTGGTCTGTTCTGGTTGTAACTGTGCACTGTGTTGGAGAATGTTCCAGTGGTCTGTTGTGGTTGTAACTGTGCACTGTGTTGGAGAATGTTCCAGTGGTCTGTTGTGGTTGTAACTGTGCACTGTGTTGGAGAATGTTCCAGTGGTCTGTTGTGGTTGTAACTGTGCACTGTGTTGGAGAATGTTCCAGTGGTCTGTTGTGGTTGTAACTGTGCACTATGTTGGAGAATGTTCCAGGCGTGGGAAGTGTATCGCTGAACGGAGGAAAATGATATCCGCATATCAAACAAAAATTGCAAACATTCCAGTTAATAAAAGAACATATATTAATCAATATAATTTAAATATAAAGCTATTGTATTTTAAGCATACAAGTTGTCTATTACAAGAGTTCTTGTGCTCGCCAAGCCAGGCCTGTCCACGCCTGCTTAATTAAGGGGGTGCGCTGGAGGCCTCATCTAGGAGCAGCAATTCATCATAACATGGAAGGAAAGCAAGCACCCTTGTCTCAACACACTGGGGGCCTCAACACACTGGGGGCCTCAACACACTGGGGGGCCTCAACACACTGGGGGCCTCAACACACTGGGGGTCTCAACACACTGGGGGCCTCAACACACTGGGGGCCTCAACACACTGGGGGGCCTCAACACACTGGGGGCCTCAACACACTGGGGGTCTCAACACACTGGGGACCTCAACACACTGGGGGCCTCAACACACTGGGGGGCCTCAACACACTGGGGGCCTCAACACACTGGGAGTCTCAACACACTGGGGTCCTCAACACACTGGGGGCCTCAACACACTGGGGGCCTCAACACACTGGGGGGCATCAACACACTGGGGGCCTCAACACACTGGGGGTCTCAACACACTGGGGGTCTCAACACACTGGGGTCCTCAACACACTGGGGGCCTCAACACACTGGGGCCTCAACACACTGGGGGTCCTCAACACACTGGGGGGCCTCAACACACTGTGGGGCCTCAACACACTGGGGGCCTCAACACACTGGGGGCCTCAACACACTGGGGGGCCTCAACACACTGGGGGGCCTCAACACACTGGGGGGCCTCAACACACTGGGGGCCTCAACACACTGTGGGGCCTCAACACACTGGGGGTCTCAACACACTGGGGGGTCTCAACACACTGGGGGGCCTCAACACACTGGGGGGCCTCAACACACTGGGGGGCCTCAACACACTGGGGGCCTCAACACACTGGGGGGCCTCAACACACTGGGGGCCTCAACACACTGGGGGTCTCAACACACTGGGGGCCTCAACACACTGGGGGTCTCAACACACTGGGGGGTCTCAACACACTGGGGGGCCTCAACACACTGGGGGGCCTCAACACACTGGGGTCCTCAACACACTGGGGGCCTCAACACACTGGGGGCCTCAACACACTGGGGGTCTCAACACACTGGGGGGCCTCAACACACTGGGGGCCTCAACACACTGGGGGCCTCAACACACTGGGGGGTCCTCAACACACTGGGGGGTCTCAACACACTGGGGGGTCTCAACACACTGGGGGGCCTCAACACACTGGGGGGCCTCAACACACTGGGGGGCCTCAACACACTGGGGGCCTCAACACACTGGGGGGCCTCAACACACTGGGGGGCCTCAACACACTGGGGGGCCTCAACACACTGGGGGCCTCAACACACTGGGGGCCTCAACACACTGGGGGCCTCAACACACTGGGGGCCTCAACACACTGGGGGCCTCAACACACTGGGGGGCCTCAACACACTGGGGGTCTCAACACACTGGGGGGCCTCAACACACTGGGGGCCTCAACACACTGGGGGTCCTCAACACACTGGGGGGTCTCAACACACTGGGGGGCCTCAACACACTGGGGTCCTCAACACACTGGGGGCCTCAACACACTGGGGGGCCTCAACACACTGGGGGCCTCAACACACTGGGGGGCCTCAACACACTGGGGTCCTCAACACACTGGGGCCTCAACACACTGGGGTCCTCAACACACTGGGGCCTCAACACACTGGGGGGCCTCAACACACTGGGGCCTCAACACACTGGGGTCCTCAACACACTGGGGGGCCTCAACACACTGGGGGCCTCAACACACTGGGGTCCTCAACACACTGGGGCCTCAACACACTGGGGGGCCTCAACACACTGGGGGGCCTCAACACACTGGGGGTCTCAACACACTGGGGGGCCTCAACACACTGGGGGCCTCAACACACTGGGGGTCCTCAACACACTGGGGGGTCTCAACACACTGGGGGGCCTCAACACACTGGGGTCCTCAACACACTGGGGGCCTCAACACACTGGGGGGCCTCAACACACTGGGGGCCTCAACACACTGGGGGGTCTCAACACACTGGGGGGCCTCAACACACTGGGGCCTCAACACACTGGGGGCCTCAACACACTGGGGCCTCAACACACTGGGGCCTCAACACACTGGGGGCCTCAACACACTGGGGCCTCAACACACTGGGGCCTCAACACACTGGGGGGCCTCAACACACTGGGGTCCTCAACACACTGGGGCCTCAACACACTGGGGGGCCTCAACACACTGGGGGGCCTCAACACACTGGGGGCCTCAACACACTGGGGGGCCTCAACACACTGGGGCCTCAACACACTGGGGCCTCAACACACTGGGGGGCCTCAACACACTGGGGTCCTCAACACACTGGGGCCTCAACACACTGGGGGGCCTCAACACACTGGGGTCCTCAACACACTGGGGCCTCAACACACTGGGGGCCTCAACACACTGGGGCCTCAACACACTGGGGCCTCAACACACTGGGGGGCCTCAACACACTGGGGGCCTCAACACACTGGGGCCTCAACACACTGGGGCCTCAACACACTGGGGCCTCAACACACTGGGGCCTCAACACACTGGGGGGCCTCAACACACTGGGGGCCTCAACACACTGGGGGCCTCAACACACTGGGGCGCCTCAACACACTGGGGTCCTCAACACACTGGGGGCCTCAACACACTGGGGCCTCAACACACTGGGGCCTCAACACACTGGGGCCTCAACACACTGGGGCCTCAACACACTGGGGGCCTCAACACACTGGGGGGCCTCAACACACTGGGGGGCCTCAACACACTGGGGCCTCAACACACTGGGGGCCTCAACACACTGGGGCCTCAACACACTGGGGGGCCTCAACACACTGGGGGCCTCAACACACTGGGGCCTCAACACACTGGGGGTCCTCAACACACTGGGGCCTCAACACACTGGGGTCCTCAACACACTGGGGGTCCTCAACACACTGGGGCCTCAACACACTGGGGGGCCTCAACACACTGGGGCCTCAACACACTGGGGTCCTCAACACACTGGGGGGCCTCAACACACTGGGGCCTCAACACACTGGGGCCTCAACACACTGGGGCCTCAACACACTGGGGTCCTCAACACACTGGGGGCCTCAACACACTGGGGGGCCTCAACACACTGGGGTCCTCAACACACTGGGGCCTCAACACACTGGGGCCTCAACACACTGGGGGCCTCAACACACTGGGGGCCTCAACACACTGGGGCCTCAACACACTGGGGGGCCTCAACACACTGGGCCTCAACACACTGGGGTCCTCAACACACTGGGGGTCCTCAACACACTGGGGTCCTCAACACACTGGGGGTCCTCAACACACTGGGGGGCCTCAACACACTGGGGGTCCTCAACACACTGGGGGTCCTCAACACACTGGGGGGCCTCAACACACTGGGGGCCTCAACACACTGGGGCCTCAACACACTGGGGCCTCAACACACTGGGGCCTCAACACACTGGGGCCTCAACACACTGGGGGCCTCAACACACTGGGGCCTCAACACACTGGGGGCCTCAACACACTGGGGGCCTCAACACACTGGGGCCTCAACACACTGGGGCCTCAACACACTGGGGCCTCAACACACTGGGGCCTCAACACACTGGGGGCCTCAACACACTGGGGCCTCAACACACTGGGGGCCTCAACACACTGGGGCCTCAACACACTGGGGCCTCAACACACTGGGGCCTCAACACACTGGGGCCTCAACACACTGGGGGCCTCAACACACTGGGGCCTCAACACACTGGGGGCCTCAACACACTGGGGGCCTCAACACACTGGGGCCTCAACACACTGGGGCCTCAACACACTGGGGCCTCAACACACTGGGGGCCTCAACACACTGGGGCCTCAACACACTGGGGCCTCAACACACTGGGGCCTCAACACACTGGGGCCTCAACACACTGGGGCCTCAACACACTGGGGGCCTCAACACACTGGGGCCTCAACACACTGGGGCCTCAACACACTGGGGGGCCTCAACACACTGGGGGGCCTCAACACACTGGGGGGCCTCAACACACTGGGGCCTCAACACACTGGGGGGCCTCAACACACTGGGGGGCCTCAACACACTGGGGGCCTCAACACACTGGGGGGCCTCAACGCACTGGGGGTCCTCAACACACTGGGGTCCTCAACACACTGGGGGGCCTCAACACACTGGGGGGCCTCAACACACTGGGGGTCTCAACACACTGGGGCCTCAACACACTGGGGCCTCAACACACTGTGGGGCCTCAACACACTGGGGCCTCAACACACTGGGGGGCCTCAACACACTGGGGCCTCAACACACTGGGGCCTCAACACACTGGGGCCTCAACACACTGTGGGGCCTCAACACACTGGGGGCCTCAACACACTGGGGGGCCTCAACACACTGGGGGTCCTCAACACACTGGGGGGTCCTCAACACACTGGGGGGTCCTCAACACACTGGGGGGCCTCAACACACTGGGGGGCCTCAACACACTGGGGTCCTCAACACACTGGGGGTCCTCAACACACTGGGGGCCTCAACACACTGGGGGGCCTCAACACACTGGGGGGCCTCAACACACTGGGGTCCTCAACACACTGGGGGGCCTCAACACACTGGGGTCCTCAACACACTGGGGGTCCTCAACACACTGGGGGCCTCAACACACTGGGGGGCCTCAACACCCTGGGGTCCTCAACACACTGGGGGCCTCAACACACTGGGGCCTCAACACACTGGGGCCTCAACACACTGGGGGCCTCAACACACTGGGGGGCCTCAACACACTGGGGGGCCTCAACACACTGGGGCCTCAACACTCTGGGGGCCTCAACACACTGGGGCCTCAACACACTGGGGCCTCAACACACTGGGGGGCCTCAACACACTGGGGGCCTCAACACACTGGGGCCTCAACACACTGGGGGTCCTCAACACACTGGGGCCTCAACACACTGGGGCCTCAACACACTGGGGGGCCTCAACACACTGGGGTCCTCAACACACTGGGGCCTCAACACACTGGGGGGCCTCAACACACTGGGGGGCCTCAACACACTGGGGGCCTCAACACACTGGGGGGCCTCAACACACTGGGGCCTCAACACACTGGGGCCTCAACACACTGGGGGGCCTCAACACACTGGGGTCCTCAACACACTGGGGCCTCAACACACTGGGGGGCCTCAACACACTGGGGTCCTCAACACACTGGGGCCTCAACACACTGGGGGCCTCAACACACTGGGGCCTCAACACACTGGGGCCTCAACACACTGGGGGGCCTCAACACACTGGGGGCCTCAACACACTGGGGCCTCAACACACTGGGGCCTCAACACACTGGGGCCTCAACACACTGGGGCCTCAACACACTGGGGGGCCTCAACACACTGGGGGCCTCAACACACTGGGGGCCTCAACACACTGGGGGGCCTCAACACACTGGGGTCCTCAACACACTGGGGGCCTCAACACACTGGGGCCTCAACACACTGGGGCCTCAACACACTGGGGCCTCAACACACTGGGGCCTCAACACACTGGGGGCCTCAACACACTGGGGGGCCTCAACACACTGGGGGGCCTCAACACACTGGGGCCTCAACACACTGGGGGCCTCAACACACTGGGGCCTCAACACACTGGGGCCTCAACACACTGGGGGGCCTCAACACACTGGGGGCCTCAACACACTGGGGCCTCAACACACTGGGGGTCCTCAACACACTGGGGCCTCAACACACTGGGGTCCTCAACACACTGGGGGTCCTCAACACACTGGGGCCTCAACACACTGGGGGGCCTCAACACACTGGGGCCTCAACACACTGGGGTCCCTCAACACACTGGGGGGCCTCAACACACTGGGGCCTCAACACACTGGGGCCTCAACACACTGGGGCCTCAACACACTGGGGTCCTCAACACACTGGGGGCCTCAACACACTGGGGGGCCTCAACACACTGGGGTCCTCAACACACTGGGGCCTCAACACACTGGGGCCTCAACACACTGGGGGCCTCAACACACTGGGGGCCTCAACACACTGGGGCCTCAACACACTGGGGGGCCTCAACACACTGGGGCCTCAACACACTGGGGTCCTCAACACACTGGGGGTCCTCAACACACTGGGGTCCTCAACACACTGGGGGTCCTCAACACACTGGGGGGCCTCAACACACTGGGGGTCCTCAACACACTGGGGGTCCTCAACACACTGGGGGGCCTCAACACACTGGGGGCCTCAACACACTGGGGCCTCAACACACTGGGGCCTCAACACACTGGGGCCTCAACACACTGGGG